>NW_016107406.1:4342019-4343535 GCF_001604975.1 Cebus imitator
TTTAAGACAGAGTCTCACCCTGTCATCCAGGCTGGAGTGCAGTGGTGTGATCTCAGCTCATAGCAACCTTTGACTCCTGGGTTCAAGTGATTTTCCTGCTGCACCCTCCTGAGTAGTTGGGATTACAGGCACCTGCCACCATGCCCGGCTAATTTTTATATTTTTAGTGGAGGTGGGGTTTTGCCATGTTGGCCAGGCTGGTCTCGAACTCCTGACCTCAGGTGATCAGCCTGCTTCAGCTACCTCCCAAAGTGCTGGGATTACAGGATTGAGCCACCATGCTTGACCTAGGGAAAGGTGTTTTTAAGTACAAAAACCTCCCCAAAATTCTAGGTATAAATGGAAATGCAAAAGATAATGATGTTAGAATACAGTGTCAAAATATATTCTTAACTTGTTACATAATAATACATAAAAATATGTTATATAAAAATATATAAAATACACACACACACACACACACACACAAAACAATTACCATGGTATAGCAAGAATTGTCAAAGATTGTCTGCTTGGCCAAACTTCAGTCAGGTTTCTGAATCTTCTAGGCCCATCTTTGTACTTCCTTGTAAAATCCAGTTTTAAGAAAGAGCCCTGCTAAGCCAGTCTAGCAAGACCCCCCTCACCTTTGATATCTGATCATCCTTAATATCTGATCAGGTTCCTCATCCTCCACCATCTCCGAAGTGATGTTTAATCAGTCTTGCCTGTCTTCAGCAAGAATCCTGTTAGGCTGGTTTAGTCAGAATCTCTCTTAACCCTAATGTTACCTCTTAGTAATTTTCTATCCACTGACTTCCATACTACTTCTTGGCTATAAATTTCCACTTGCCAAGGCTGTATTCAGAGTTGAGCTGAATCTTTCTCGTCCATTACAAGACCCATTTAAGTGGTCCTTATACCTATCTTACTGGTTCTGAATAAAGTCTTCCTTACTGGGCTTCAACAATATTATTAAAATTTTTTCCCTCAATGGAATAGAAGCTGAAAAGGAAAAAACAGAGTTGGAAGACTCACTTCAAAGCTTACTGCAAAGCTACAGTAGTTAAGACTGTGTGATACTGGCATCAAGATAGATATATAGATCAATGAATAGAATTTGTGGTCTAACGAGTAAACTCATTTATCGTCAACTGATTTTCAACAATGGTGACAAAACCATCCGATAGGGAAGGAATAGTCATCTCAACAAATGGAAAACTGGATGTCTACATATAAGAGAATAAAGCTGCACCTTTTTCTGACACGACACACAAACATTAACTCAAAATGGATCACTGACTTAAATAAAAGAGCTAAGACTATAAAACTCTTAGTGTGAAGAATAGGCGTAAGTCTTAGTAATCTTGGGTTAGGCAATTATTTCTTAGCTATGACACAAAAAAGGCAAGATTAAATGGAAAAAATGGATAAATAAGACTATCAAAATTAAAAACTTTCATATTTAAAATGTCACTGTCAAGAAAGTGAAAAGGCAACCTGCAGAATGGGAGAAAATAATTTTACTTTTTTTTTT
>NW_016107406.1:4344060-4349172 GCF_001604975.1 Cebus imitator
CACTAGGATGGCTATAATCCAAACACAGATTATAACAAGTATCAGTGAGAATGTGGAGAAATTAGAACTGTCCCTCACACATCACTGGTTGGGAATATAAAATGGTACAGACACTTTGCAAAAACAGTTGATAAGTTCTTCACAGTGTTAAACGTAGATTTACTGTATGACCTAGGAGTTCCGCTCTGGGTATCTACCCAAGATAAATGAAAACATATGTCTACACCAAAATTTGTATTACAGTGATGTTCATAGCAGGGTTATTCACAATAGCCCCAAAATGGAAAAAATCTAAATGCCCATTGACTTTTAAATAAATAAACAAGATGGGCACATCCATACAATAGAATACTATTGGACAATGAGAAGTAATAAAGTACTGATGCATGAGTCGGATGAACCTCAAAAATAGTATGCTATCAAAGAGTCCAGCCACAAAAGGCCACGTAGTGTATGATTCTATACCTAGGCAAAGATAGGAAGTAGATGAGTGGTTATCTTGGACTTGGCCTTCGGGGAGGTAGTTATGGAGATGGAGAAAGTGAACGGATTCTGCCCACTATGTTATTATGTTTAGGTAGTAAAGGTGCTAAGACTTGCTGGTAGAGGGGATGGGGATATGTGCGAAAGAGAGGGCTTAGAAGCGAAGCAAGTTTGGTTCTCCTCACAGTCCTCTCCTGCTCTGCACATTCACCATGCAGCTGTTGGGTGGCCAATGAATTCATCCAGCTGGGTTACCTGGGCTCTGACTTGTTGGCTCTGGCATGGGAAACTTAAGAGATCAAACTACAGTTACATGCATGGTGCTTGATGTAGTATTTATCTTGCTAGAAACAAAGGGAAGTGTCCAGCATTCAATAAGAGTAATGTCTCTGAATTTTCTCTTCAATTCTGGAAAAGTTGGCTATTTGCAGGGCTCTTGAAGAGTAATAACCACTTTAGTCCCAAATGTTCGTATATAGGTCAAAATCATCTTTCTTCCTTATAAGCATTTCCTCTGAGTGTTGAGGGTCTGCTTTCAAGTTTAAAGCAGCTTTTTAGTGGTATCATCTCTTTTAAAATAGGATCAGAAGGTAAATGTTCTGGAGAGACTAAAATCACCTGGGTAACCATTATAAAAGACGCACGCACATTTAAAGACCACAGTGCTACCGAGATATGAAACTTTCAGTGTAAATTCAGCCCAAGCTGAGAACATTTATTTTTTTTTCCCCTGGCTTTTCTGATGAGAAATAAGAACGGATATTTGGAGAGGAGGAAATTTCATATCCAAAGGGTTTTTTTTTCATCAGAATCCAGCTTGAACATGATTACCAAGAGACTTGTGAAATGCATAGCCACTCTGAAAGAAGATGCTGGCCTTGCTAAAAGTGACAAATTGCCATCCAGCATTCTGGTTTTATTTCAGAAAACTTATGGACACAATGCATAGCCAAGGGCGCTAGGGACAGAACAAGCTACAGGTTTATACAAGAGAAAGTAAAGCTGCCTGGGCTACTGAAGGTTTTTTTTTTTCTTTTTTTTTCTTTCAATTTTGACAGCCATTGACAAAGCATGAGAATAAAATTCCTTTGAAGATAGACGGTTACCTGGACAGGATGCACTATTTAAATCAGTGACCTTAACCTCTTCAGACTCATATGAGGATAGGTCAGAAAGGAGGATAAGCGCAGTCTCCCCTGTATACCAGGATTCCCAGTCACTTAATCAACTAAAGGTTGTGTAGCTTAATGCTTATGAGCACTAGCTTTTTGTCTAGACTTCCTAAGTTCAGACCCAGATTCTTTGCTTATTGTACATATGTCATAAGGCAAATTACATAACTATTTTGTGCCACAGCTTGCATATTTTACAGTACAGATGATTAGTACCTAACTCATAGGGTTGCTTGAGAATCAAATGAACACATTTGTAAAAAGTACTTAGAACAGTGTCTTGGCACATACGTGTGCTCAGTAAATATTAGCTAGTATCATTTACCGAGTGGCCATTATGTGTCAGGCAAGGTACTAGATGTTGAAGATACAGTCGTAAGCAAGATAGGAAAGATCCTTGTACTTACAGAGCTAATGGTACGTCGGAGTCTTAGTCACATGGTTAGCCTCATGACACGTGGGGTCCAGAGATAAGAGATTCTGTTCTAGAACTGTCCTAACTTCCACTTCCCTGTGGTGATAGGGAATTTATTCATGACAAAGATGTGAAATATGAATGCATGCACATGAAAGTCAAAAAGGGGTTCTTAGATGTGGGCAGAATTGTGGCTGCCCAAATGACTCACTGTTAGTGATGGGAGTCATTTGGGGCGGAAATAAGCCTGTAAATCACTGGCTCACACCTGAGGAGGTGCTGAGTGTGCTAACATCTTTGTTTCTGACTTGGTAGTGACTGTCTGAGGAAAGGGAAGAAGTGAGTTGACAAGCAGGTTTTCCAGAGGGAATTACAGCTGTGATGGCATTGGTTTATCTACCTCCTCTTGGTTTCATTGTTTTTCTCTTTTAACTATTACTGGGATGCATTAGTATTTTGTTATGAGAGTGGATTGGTATTAGCAAGAGGGAGGTTTAATGATGTGGAGAACTAGGAAGACCTAAGTCTGCTCCTCTGAAGGGCTGAGTTACTATAAATGGTGAAGAATCTGTTACTACACTCATGATACAAAGTCTGCAGTGATAGTTTCTATGATATTGATGAACAGCCTTCTGCCGGAGGGACTTAAAGGCCACTCAGTAGAAAAAGTAATGATTTTCTCTTGTTCTCTAGACTCCATGTATATTCTTGATCAAATACTGGTATGATTACTTTCTTTGAGATAATATTCTGTATTTTCATGCTTCTGTTATGCATGGGGGAAGAATGGAAAGACTGCAGAATCTTAGAATTCTAATTTTCATTGAGATTCTACAGGCTACAACCTGCTATCTTCTGCCACTTCTCATCATTGAGTCAGTTACCTATGATCATTCTCATCTCTTTAGGAAACTAGAATCTGCCTTAAGGGTAGTGGTAAGAACAAAGAAAGAAAACCCTAAAATAAGCCCATGCCTGGGATGGGATATGCATTCATTCTGAAATAGCTCGATGTATGCATATATGGGAGTCTCCATATTCTTTAGCTACTTAATAGTCATCTTGCAGGGACCTCAATTTATTTGATTACATAATGGAAAGAAGAAAATTATCTTATTAAGTTCATCAGTCAGGAAACTGCAAGCTTTAATTCTTACTCACTAAATGATCGTAGATTATAACACTTTCTGAGACTCAGTATCCTCATCTGAAAAAAAAAAAACAAACCCCTAACTCCTGGGGTTTATGAGACTCATGTGTTTAAAATTACACAATAAATTTTGAAGGACCACACAAATGTAGGGGATGATTATGGTATATCCCTCACAAGTGCATATTTATCTTCCTCCCAGCATGGTGAGTTGCTGGCCCTAGAGACCAGAGGGTGGTAGGTTAAATTGAATTATTAGTATGATCTCGCTCTGGTAATTTTCTTTTTTCGTTCCTTTCTCTATCTTGTCTCTTATAGAGCTACCATTTACTATCATGTGGCCCAAGTGATCCATCTAAATTACAAATTGTAAATGTAACCATGCTATTTTACTGATTTAAAAAATCAGGAAACCACAGATGCTGGAGAGGATGTAGAGAAATAGGAATGCTTTTACATTGTTGGTGGGAGGGTAATTTAGTTTAACCATTGTGGAAGAAAGTGTGGCAATTCCTCAAGGATCTAGAACCAGAAATACCATTTGACCCAGCAATCCCATTACTGGATATATATTCAAAGGATTATAAATCATTCTACTATAAAGACACATGCACATGTATGTTTATTGCAGCACTGTTCACAATAGCAAAGACTTGGAACCAACCCAAATGCCCATCAGTGATAGAGTTGATAAAGAAAATGTGGTCCATATACACCATGGAATACTATGCAGCCATAAAAAAGGATGAGTTCATGTCCTTGCAAAGGACATGGATGAAGCTTGAAGCTATCATTCTCAGCAAACTAACTCAGGAACAGAAAACCAAACACCACATGTTCTCACTCGTAAGTGGGAGTTGAACAATGAGAACACATGGACACAGGGAGGAGATCATCACCCACCAGAGCCTTTCAGGAGGTTGGAGGCTAGGGGAGGGATAGCAGGAGGTTGGGAGACTAGAGGAAAGATAGCATTAGGAGAAATACCTAATGTAGATGATGGGGTGATGAATGCAGTAAACCTCGTGCTCCCTGGCCTCTTCCTGCTCCTGGTGCCCTCTTTGGAGAGGAGCAAGGATATGGTTGAGTCCAGGTGCTATTGCAACCTGGCTGGGTGTGCATGTGCTCAGGGTGGTACTGACACACTAGCCCCCTGATGCCCTGACCTCCTCCAGACTTTGAGCACTGAGAAGCTCAGGAGGGAGCCCAAACAGGGGTTGAGAGTGGCTCAGGGAATGCCTGTGGGTGCCCCTCGGCATGAACAGCCTGGGCGCCATGGATGGCATGTTGATGGCAGGAGGCAGAGAGGTTCCCGGGTAGAAGGAGGTGAGTCCTGGTGAAACCCCATCATAAGCCTGGGGGCTGGGTTGCCAGTTCTGGGTGGAGTCTGTGGCTGGAAGGGAAAACTTATGGTGCTATTTTTGGGCCCTCCTGTGGATCAATTAGCATATACTTCCTCCCTTCTGAGTCCATAAAACCCCTGTGCTAGCACCTGGAGCTGATCACCCCACCACAGCCAGAGTTCCTGCTGTGCACAGTGGCTGGACCCTGTGCTTGCTCACACATGCTGTGCTGCTCTATGCCTGGCTCGCCCTTGGCAGGTGTGGGATCTGGGCCAGTAGCAGGAGCCAAACGCAGCCTGCTGGGCTGAGTTGGCAGAACAAGTCCAGTGGGCCTGAGCAAAACTCGGGCAAAGGTGCCACCTGCCACAGAGGTTTTGAGCTGGAAAACTGATACCCCCAAGGATTTTCTGACAGTATTTCCGCTTAAAAGATGCATTTGTGGCCGGGCGCCGTGGCTCACGCCTGTAATCCCAGCACTTTGGGAGGCCGAGGCGGGTGGATCACGAGGTCAAGAGATCGAGACCATCCTGGTCAACATGGTGAAACCCC
>NW_016107406.1:4349327-4375607 GCF_001604975.1 Cebus imitator
AAAAAAAAAAAAAAAAAAAAAAAAAAAAAGATGCATTTGTATGGAATTACATTATTTGAACAATTGCCTTACATATGAATTTCAACTTGTCTGTATAAACATAACCTATATCATACTACAAGAGGTAAAATATTTTATAAGAAAAAAATGTTACACAGACCTTACGTTCCATGAATGGTTCCACCTACACAAATGTAGTACATTATTCTGGTGATTCTAATGTGGATTGGCACGATTTTTTGAACATGATGGCTAGCATAGCTGCTTTTTAAAAATATAAAATAATTTCTTTTTTAAGCATTGGGCTACCTATTTTTGTCTAATCTTGGCTATACAAATTCCACAATAATTGTTTTGAAACATTGAAAATTTTTAATATTATTGAATCATGAACCATACATGTCTGTATTCAGAATTGCTGCTTATATTTTTAAAGTTCGAGGAAAAGAAAGTGTAAAAGTAGTAGAATCTTGCTTACATTGATTATTTAATCATGGGGATGCTGAGCACATAAAATATCTCTTATTGTTAAAATCTCTATTTGGCATTTAAAAATACATGGATAAGGGTGCTTTATTTTATCTTCAGCATACCACTTATCACAACTTAATATTTTTAATCATTAATTTTTTTTCATATTTATCACTAATATGGTTTTGCTCTGTGTCCCTACCCAAATCTCTTGTTGAATTATAATTCCCAATGTTGGGGGCAGGGACCTGGTAGGGGGTGATTGGATCATGGGGGCCGATTTCCCCTTGCTGTTCTCATGATAGTGAGTTCTCACAAAATCTGATGGTTTAAAAGTGTGTGGCACTCCCCCGTTCACCCTATCTCTTGCTGCCACATGAAGATGTGCATGCTTCTCCTTTTCCTTCTGTCATCACTATAAGTTTCCTGAGGCTTCTCTGCAATATTTCCTGTATAGCCTGCGGGACTGTGAGTGGATTAAACCTCTTTTCTTCATAAATCAGGTAGTTCTTTATAGCAAAGTGAGAATGGACTCATACAATTGCCATTCTGCACTGCTGTGGGGGGAGGGGTTCTACCGTCTTGTTTTCTGCTCCATCCCTGGTGCCTAGAACAGTCCCCAATACACAGAGGTAGCTTCATAAATATTTGTTGTCTGACTCACTGCTTTCCTTTTTGCATTACTTCTGAATGAAATATGAGAAAGATAAAGAAGTGACTGACCTTCCTGTCAAACACTTCTCTGGGAAGATGTTGTCTAGACCTTCTTCCACTCCACCCAGCTGGGCCAAGCGCTGAATACCCACTTATGTGCACAGGCACTAAAAGAAGAGGGAGCCTGTTAATTGCAAACTGTTTTTCAGTGTTGCTGAAAGGTCACCACTATCAATTATGACATATATTTGAAGAGAAGGAAGTCCTGTCTATATGGCAATATATTCCACGGTGTCTAATTTGTTTGCTGTAATAAGGCCAGGCCCAGTTATTGATGAATCAATCATCCGTGTCTTGTATGCTGATGACACCACCTAAGTCTCCCTCTCAGATAATGGTGTTGCATACAGAGCTTGTTGCTGGGCTGTATATTATTAAACTCCATAAACATGTTGAACATTAATTGCAACTGCTGTGCAAGAAAACTTTTTTTTTTTCCTTTTTGTGGTGGAGAGTTAAGTAATTTATACAGGATGACTCAAGCTGTGTCTCTAGGCAGTGGTGAAATGTTGTTAAATCAATCCATATGGCTGATCTCTGTAAGAGAATCAATTGTATGACCTGCATGGGTGAATGACACAGGGCCTCTCAGCCGTGTTGAATTCTTTCTTGCTGTAAATGGACTAGCCGTTGAGGTGTTATCTCCACATATTTCTTGAGCAAAGAAGTAGCAAAAATTACAGAGTTAATTTAAACCAAAAACAAATGCTCATCTCAATTAAGTCAAGTGAATAGGACTTTTACTTGATTTTCTTTTCTGTGTGCGTTCTGCCTTCAGTATACAAATAATGATCTTAATGCCTCATTTCACTTTTCTGGCACAAATAGCTTAGTTCATGGGAATAAACATCTTCTGATAAAGATAGGAGGTGAGGTCTGGGGCCAGGTCTGGGACAAGGGGGCTTGAGGTTTTATTTTCCTGGAGAACCAGCTGTAAGGCCGGTGCTACCTTCTGATTACTTTCTTTCTGCATGTTAGGGCTTTACTTCAACTCTTTTACTTTCATTTATTTTCATTGTAGTCTTTCAACTAATTTATTACTTTTAAAAGTGTTTTAAAGGGCAACTTTTAAGAATGTTATCAGAGAAAGCAACTGCTTTCTCACTCCTCTGTTCTCCTAACCCCCCAGCTTTGCTGCTGGCTTGGTTTGATTGTAATGTATTAGGGAATAAAAATACTCCCTTAATGGTAAGGACTCACCTGCATTTTCTAAGAAAAATATGCTTCTTAAATGGTAGATTCAGAGTTAGTTTTCCCTATGCATCCACGAATGGCATTTATGTAGAGCTGTAGACTAAAGAATAATTGGACTCATAGATTTATAAAAATTTAGCAACTCTCAGTTTTCAAGAGAAGCCTGGTTAGATTGTATCTTGGATTTTTTTTAATGGAGAATGAAGAAAATGAATCTTATAGAATGCAGGGCAGGTCAAGGCATATGCATTAGTTTTTTAGTCCTTGATTTTCCTTTGGCAAGCATCAATTGGAAAGCCAGGATGACCCATTTTGATAGTGATTTGTAGAGGATATATGTAGGTTTTCTGTGAATTTCTTCATGCAACCCTTATTCTGATATTATTACTTCTTCTTTTGATAAGCGTATGTGGGTGGAGAGAAGGTTCCTTTCCATTATGTATTAGTCCATTTTCATACTGCAATGAAGAAATACCCAAGACTGTGTAATTTATAAAGAAAAAGAGGTTTAATGGACTTACAGTTCCACATAGCTGGGAATGCCTCACAATCATGGCAGAAGGTGAAGGAGGAGCAAAGGGACGTCTTATGCGGCAGCAGGCAAGAGAGCATGTGCAGGGCAACTGCCCTTTATAACACCATCAGATCTCATGAGCTTATTCCCTATCATGAGAATAGCACAGGAAAAACCCACCCCCATGATTCAATTACCTCCCATTGGATCCCTCCCATGATACATGGGGATTATGAGAGCTATGATTTATAATGAAATTTGGATGGGTACACAGTCACACCATTTTATTGGATTCTGATAATGTAGAAGAGAACTGCATTAAGCATAGCACATAGAAGGGGTCATGTGATGGGGACCAGATTAATCTTAGTGCCCCATCCCCTTGGTTGTAGTGATCAGCCCAATGTTGGATTTGAGACTCAGACCAAGTCAATGAGAATTTTCCAATGGAATTTTTGTATGGACACAATATTTTTGGGTTGCTAGTTGAGATGTTATAAGTCTGAATTGTCTAACTGGGCATTCCCTAGCACCCTCTCAGCCTGTCCTCACTCATGGAGGGAATGTTGTAAGAAAGAGAGAATGAAAGCAACATACAAAGAGAAACAGTGGGCAGCAGAGAGAGAGAGAGATAGAGATAGAGATAGAGAGAGAGAGAGAGAGAGAGAGAGAGAGAGCACAAGTGAGAGGGAATTATGGAAAGTGTTTAAGTGCCCATATTCCATTGTTTCTTGAAGCCAACTCCTCTGAACTTCCTTGTTTCAAGTGCTCATTACATTTCAGAGGTTTTGTGTTAGTTTTCTGTCATGTTCAACTACAGGTTCAAAGTCATATGTATACTTGATATTAAGCAACAACCACTGCCTTACTTTCTGGGAAGGACTGGCAAGTCTCAGATTCTTGGGAGACCCAGGGTTTCAGAGAAAATATTATAGAATGGCCTTGGAGTTTAACCTGCCTGAAGATGAAGTGGCAAGAAGTTGCATTTATACATCAACCTTAGGCACAAGTAATTTTTCATCCTAACCAACACCCTAACATTCTTCTGTAATGCCCTCAACCTTTTAAGACATGACTTTTTTCCCCTTCAGTTCATTTTATGTTTCTAGATTCAGCTGTCGACAGTTGCTTCTTTATTTTCTTGCTTCTATTTCTTAGTTTTGTTTTTCATCTTCTGAGATATACTTGCATTACTGGTAGTTACTACAAAGCCGTGTTGACTATTACCCTCTGAGCAGGGGAAAATATGTCTCCCCTAACTCTCTAGGAATGCAGACACCTAAGCAACCATGATCCTTTGATAATTTGGTGATCAGAGTCTTTGCTTTGTTCTCCTGATCTCGGACTTCTACAGATTTATGACTACATGTCGCAAAGAATAGCTGCCTTCCTCGCAGAAGTCTCAGGATCTGATGTTAGATTTGTCATGTGGCCTTAAAAATGTGAATCAAGTTTGAGAAGATTCAAGGGTTGAAGGAAGCTTCCACCCCTAGGAATTGCCTCTTATCTTTCAGATGGTGCAAGATTCTACCTGCTGTGTGCTGGTTCATTTTTTAGATATGTGATCATTTTTGATAGCTGTTGGAAAGGAATGCAGAAGAGAGAACCCTTTGAGGTGATTCGAGGTCTCCCATTGCCGCCCTTATTGCCGAGAGTACACCTTCATTATGACATTTACTGGGGAGGGAGATGGCGGAGAGTGGAATGAGTATTGGACGTCAAGTTGGGGAGCCTGAGATGGGAGCCTCAGCTTTGTTCAAACTAGCTCTGAGGCCCTGGGTATGTTACTTATGTTTTATAACCCTCAGATCAGCATCTGTGAAATGAAGGAGATGGTAGTACTTGCTTCATGGACTTCTTGTGTGATTCAAAATAAAAATGAGGATATAAATAAGAAAGTACTCTGTGTATGGAAGAGAGTGGCTGGAACATAAGGCAGTATTCTTGTTAAGATACCATACGTTAAAAGGCATAACACATTCTAGGAACATAACGCAAAATAAAAATCAACTCTGTGTGGTGTAAGTTTTTTTGGAACAAAATATTTTTATTAGGGACTAGCCATTTGAGGAGGATGCTGTGTTTATAATCTTTGTGTAGCTTTAAAATGAAAAACTTTGTGTCTATACGAGGGGGCAGGTAAAGTCTATGAATTGAGCCAGCATGTGCATTCACAGTGAGTAAGGAGACTGTTCCACTTAAAAATTACTAATATGTATTTACTAGTTTGGTGCATTCAGAATTGTCCATTCAGATTGTATAATTTCATAAAACTCAATATGGATATGTAGGCACGTGCAGTTCTGTTGGTTATTTTGGCTGTGCTTAAACGTTTTCCCAAGAGAGAAATTGGGATCTGGGTTTTCCTCATTGCAGCATGTACAACTCTACGCTATGCACACACATACACATACTTCCATCCACCCACCAAAATTGCCAAATCACTGGAGTACTGAGGCTTCTCTGATATTAATCAGGAGCATATGAATCATCTAAGAATCTGCAAGCCGTGGAGACTGACTTTGCCTGCGCATGAAGACTGCCACTCCCCTTGGTCATTAGGTCAGATGGTCTAGGCTTTTAGGGGCCCTATAACTTGCCATCCCCAAACCCCCAGGGACCATGAAGCCAGGAAAGGGTTACAGTGTTTAAATTCAAATCTTGACAAGGGGATGCTGTCTCTCAGAGCCCTCCTAGTCTATCACAGAATGGCTTGATTGCATGGGCACATGATGAAAGGCTCACTGTGATATACTAGGGTTCTCTGCCTCTGTTCATGGATGATTTTGAAAAATAGCTCCAGAACAGCTAATTACAAAATAAATAAAAGCAAGTCTTTCTGTGCAGAAGAGTTCTGAGAACAAAAGTAAGGTCTTTTTTCCTCACAGCTTCCTTCCCAGATAAGCCTAAGACCAAGAAATAACTCCCTGAGAGCAGGTTAGAAGGGGAAGTCTGAGGATATTTTAGAAATAGAGTTCACCAATTTATTCACATGTGTAAAAGATGATTCTATCAATACAGGGAGGCCTGGACTTTCATTAAGAAGAAAACAATGCAGAAGGGTTTTAACTAGCCAATTACTGAGAAATCTGTAGAATTATTTGGCAAAAATAAATAAATAGGCAACAATGAATAATTAAATGTGCGCTGTAATACAAGACTTCTTCAAGAACTTACTGGAGAAAGGAAAACGGCAAATCAAATGTATAATCCACTAGCTAGGTCTGGTTAAGAAGGAAACAACAAGAGAACCCCATGGAAGGCAGATGTAAATTATTTTGTTTTCTGAGTGTCTAATCCCCATTAATGCCACCCAGACCTGCAACACAGGCTTAGCTGGGTATGGTGGCTCACGCTTGTAATCCCAGAACTTTGGGGGGCTGAGGCCGGTGGATCATGAGGTCAGGGGTTCAAGACCAGCCTAGCCAGCATGGTGAAACCCCATCTCTACTAAAAAAATAAATGCAAAAATTAGCCGGGCGTGGTGCTTCCCCTAGCGATGGAGTCTGTGTTGCTTCCTTCTCAGCATGCACCAGTTAGTTCTTAAACACCATGCTCCTCATTGTTCATCTGCGAGCACTTCTGCCATTCCCCTATATACTCAGCTTCCTTCTTCTTGAAGAACACATTGAAGTTAGTTATTGTCCCCAGAAACAAACAAAAAGCCCTCTTGCTTCTTTGGGGGTTTACCCATCCTAGGGTCTGTTTGTATCTAGCTGGACTTTTAGACCATAAAAAAGGTCCGTCCTAAGAACCCCAGAACTACCCATGGCCAGGTTGATTGCTGGAAAGGGCAGCCTAGGGTGCATGCTCTTCAGCGTGCAGTCTCACCCTGGGTATATGCATCCTGCACCCTTTCATTTTGAGGGGTTATTTTGCCCAGAACTCTGCCTTGGGTTTCTTGTCCTCACTTCTTTATAATTAAGGTGCTTCCTTATTCATTCCTTTTGATATGGTTTGGCTGTGTCCCCACCCAAATCTCATCTTGAAATGTAGCTCCCATAATTCCCACATGTTGTGGGAAGGACGCAGTGGGAGGTAATGGAATCATGGGGGCAGGTCTTTCCCATGCTGTTCTCATGATAGTGAATAAGTCTCATGAAATCTGATATTTTTATAAAGGCGAGTTTCCCTGCACAAGTACTCTCTCGCCTGCCACCATGTAAGATGCCCTTTTGCTCTTTCTTCATCTTCTGATGAGCCAATTAAACATCTTTGCTTTATAAATTACCCAGTTTCAGGTATGTCTTTATTAGCAATGTGAAAACAGACTAATACACCTTTTGAGGAAATAAAAGCAAATCTGGCTTGGTGCAGTGGCTCAAACCTGTAATCCCAGCACTGTGGGAGGCTGAGATGGGTGGGTCACCTACAATCAGGGGTTCAAGACCATCCTGGCCAACATGGTGAAACCCTTTCTCTACTAAAAATACAAAAATTAGCTGGGTGTGGTGGTACATGCCTATAATCCCAACTATGTGGGAGGCTGAGGCAGGAGAATTGCTTGAACCCAGGAGGTAGAGGTTGCAGTGAGCCGAGATTGTGCCAATACACCAGGTGACAGAGTGAGACTGCATCTCAAAAAAAACCAAAAAAACAAAAACCAAAAAACAACAGAGAGCAAAAATCTCTGAAACCTGAGCTTGGCTCCTGACGTGGCCCAGACACATTCTGAGACCTAATTCCTTTTCAAGTTTAGTGTCCTTTACAGACTGGGGAGTTTGAGGTAAAGAAAGGTCAGGAGGACCAAAGACTATTTCATTAATGCATTATACAGAAACCACTGCAGATGTTTTAAGTAGAAGGACATTTAATAGAAGGAATAAGGTGGTTGCAAAATCCAATGGGCCAGATTTTCAGGAATGACTTCCAGAAAATTATGGAATTGATCTTCCAGGGTACCACCTCTCTAGCTACCACTGTTTGTATATTCAAGAGCACATCCCATCAAGAAGCTGCCATCACTGCTACCACTGTGTAACTGCCCAGGAAGCTGGAGGAGGGACCCTGCACACTTGCAGAAAAGCCTCATGTTTCTTGGACTGTGCTGGTCAGGGGGATAGCAGCCAAGAGGAGCAGGCAGGTGGTCATTGCCTCACTCCTGCCTTTGAAATCTTATAGGAGGGCATCCAGGCTTCAGGCAGAGCCCTAACTGCAGGAGCGTCTGGGAAACATAGCTTTTGGGTTTCAACCTCTCCAACTGAAAGGATGGTAGCACAGAGGTTTAGGAACCTAATTCACAGCATTCACCTCAACTGTTGATGGCTTTTATGCATCTGCTGCATAAATTTTCAGAGTTACAATATCATTATAGGAAAATATATTGTAGAAAGAGATCTTGAAAATTATATATGTAGTATCTCATTTTAGAGGTGGACAAACTGAGGTACAGAGAAGTGAAGTGACTCTTCTGAAAGCCACAATGCTCATTCTCTGCAGAGTCAGGGCAATAATGCCCACCTCTTAGTTCTAGATTATTTCCAATTCAGCACTTTTCACTGAGGAGTCCCTGGGCCTGCAGGAAGGCACACAGGGTTGTGTTAAGAATACAAGCTAACAGGCCAGGTGTGGTGGCTAACGCATATAAACCCAGCACTTTGGGAGGCTGAGGCAAGCAGATCACGTGAGGCCAGGAGAATTGCTTGAACCTGGGATGTGGAGGTTACAGTGAGCCGAGACTGCACCACTGTGTTCCACATTCCAGCCTGGGCAATAGAGTGAGACTCAGACTCAAAAACAAAACAAAACAAAACAAAACAAAACAAAAGGGCTGGGCGTGGTGGCTCACGCCTGTAATCCCAGCACTTTGGGAGGCTGAGGCGGGTGGATCACGAGGTCAGGAGTTCGAGACCAGCCTGACCAACATGATGAAACCTCGTCTCTACTAAAAATACAAAAATTAACCAGGCGTGGTAGCAGACGCCTATAATCCCAGCTACTCAGGAGGCTGAGGCAGGAGAATTACCTGAACCTGGGAGGTGGAGGTTGCAGTGAGCCAAGATCGTGCCACTGCACTCCAGCCTGGGTGACAGAGTGAGACTTTGTCTCAAAAAAAAGTGCAAGAAATCAGAGCAAAATAAGGTTAATGCTGAATTAATTTTACATGTAATTTTAATTATGGGGGAAATGGTGTTGTTTGCCTTAAACCAAAGCACTATGCTAATGTGCACACGTTTGTATGTGCACACGTTTGTATTATAAATGGGATTTCCTGCCAGGTTTTAGGACTTGCTTCCAGGGCCTACTCACTTCCTTGTGCTGTTGGGGACCATTCTAGGAAAGAGCTTGAGAAGCTTGGCAGCACCCCATGCTGCCTTTCTCGTCTCAGATACTGTCATAATATACTTCTCACGAGTGCCATGTAAAAGTAAGTTTCATTTTCACTCAAATGCCACTTGTTCTGTGAAGTCTTCTCTTATGCTCCCATTGTAATTAATTGCTCCTTTCTCTGCACTTCCAGTGCCCCGTATGTATTGCTGGATTAGAGAACAAATTACAGCGTGCCTTGTTTTATGGTAAAATCCACATATTCCTATCTCTTTTATGAGGATGTGAGGCCATCTTTATAAAAGAGAATTTTTTATATTCTGTATATATACATTCTGAATTGTATATATACATTCTGAATCCCAGTACCTAGCACAGTGCCTTTTCATATGGAATGAAGTGGTGGTGGGCATGGGAGTGTTTCCTCTCATTCTTTCCTCCTCTTTGGGTAGCATAGGATGGGACAGCTCTGTTCCTTGTGGCAGGGCCATGTACCTTGGTCTAGCTGATAAAATGAGGGTGACACGGGTCACTTCTAGGCTAAAGCAGTGAAACGGTCTTGTGTGACCCTCCAGCATTTTCTCCTCTGCTTTGATGACTGTGGAGGTCTTATATTGAGATGACAAAGCCACAGAAGGAAATAGGGTGGCTTCCATGGAGAGTTGCTCCAACCCAGAAAGGACTTGGCCACGGGGAAATACACTTTTGCTGTGTTTAGCCATAGAGACTCTAGGGTTTGTTTTCCCAGCCTAGGCTAGCCTTTCTTGACTCAGACAAGTGGCCTATATTCATGGAATTGTGTAGAGAGCCCAGATACCTATAGATGTATTTCCTCAATGATACAATTTATTTGCAACTTTCCTCTTCCTCCTTGATATAACCTCACTTAGACGTTGGGAATCCTGAATGAGAAAGTGTAACATGTTGTTAAACTCTCCAGGGGCCATAGCTGGACAGAAGTTGTCACCCAATTCAATTATGTCATTACCCAGTCTAGGAAGGACTGAGGCCATTTGGAAAGCCGTGAATGTCCCCAGCAGATGGGAAGGTACCATATCTCACCCAGGAGTTGCTGTACCTTTGACATGTGAGGGAAATTTACAACCCCAGTGGCTCACCTTCTCCACCTTGGCACATGCTTATTTTACTTTATTGTCTGTAGGGAGCACAGGGAGATATGGGTTGACTCAATGACATTTTACTGTCCATGCGCAAATTTTACTTTGTGTATGTGTTATTGGTAGCTTTCTGCGTTCATTATAGATGTGTATCTATCTTTTATACATACATTGCGATCACATATATGCAACATTTGGAGATGATTTCTGGAAACTTCAAAAAAAATCAGAAGACAATAGGTGTTTCAAACTGATCATGTCTTTTACTGGTTTAGTCTCAGAATATTTTGCTATCATTGACAGAAAATTTTATTCTGGCTCAACCTCAGGCAAGATAGTTCTCCTCTCTGCACATACATTTCCCTCTCTGAAAAGTGAGGCTAAAACTTACTCTTCAGGTTGTGTGGGGATTAGAGAGAATGTTTAAAGAATCCAGCTCATTATTTGGCAATTTGTAGGTATTTTACAACAATAATTGGCATATTCAGATAGATAGAACATCGCTGTTTGAAAACACTTTATTTTTGAATTTCAATTGACCCTCACCATGGCTCTTTGAAATAAATTTTATTATCTTTATTTTGTAGCAGAAGAAAGTGAGGCTTAGAGAGGGAACAGTGAGTTGTGCAAGGTCACAGACCTAAAAAGTGGGAGACCTAGGATCGAATCTGACTCTTGTCCCAGTGCTGTAGTTGGGAGGTGCCTTGAAGCAGTGATTAACAGCAGAGCAAGGAGGAAAACAGCTTGGGGTCGTTAGAACAGTGCCTGAAAGAAAGTCGGGCTTCAACAAATGGTTATGATTATTGTGTGATAGGTACTGGTAACCATTAATGTCTCCCTGTTCATCTATTTCAAAGTAATTCATCATCAGAGACCCTTTGGCCTCATCCAATTGACTTCTACAAATAAAGCAGATATATCGTTCAGACCTTGCAATGTAAACCACTGTGAATATCAAAGCATTTGAACAAAAGAAGAACAAATTATTAAAAATTACCAGGTGGTACAAAAGTAACTGCGTTTTTGCCATTGAAAGTAATGACAAAAACTGCAATGACTTTTGCACCTACCTTATAGTTTGTATATAGTCATTCTCCAGTCAGAAAGCCATTCTGTGTATATTAAAATGTTAGAAATAAAATATGGCACTTCTCTGGGGTACAGTATAAGAACCAGAGGTTTGTACCTTAAAGAAGTTACCGTTTCACATGTCATATGCCTCTTTTCCTCCCAGATGCCGGAGAGCCAAGATGCTGGCTGAGTTTAGGATGGAGAATAATTGTGCATGTCAATATTTATCCTATCCCAGCACTCAAATTAGCTCCTCTAATAATCAAGCTGGAAAACACACCTCCCCCCTTGTAACCTGCTCTCCTACGTGCAGCATTCTTCTGATACAGTTACTCATTTCAATTAATCTGAAAACAGAGGGAGTTGAGCTGCCCATCCATTTGGCAAGGGATTTGGGAATAGGATCAAAGTTGGTTTTATTTCAATAGGGTCCCTGGTGAGCTGTTAATTACTTGGGTTTCAAATCTGATGGCATTTGAAATAGAATATTGAATTATACCTGTGTTTGGGGGTCAGTTTATCTTCTGATATGAAGGTAGATTTGTGGCAGGAAGGAACAGGAGGAAATGAAGTTAGTTTTCTTCCTGTGTTTGATGGGGGAACGTCTTTGTTGCTGAAATATTCCTCAGGGCTTTGCATACTGGGTTAAACCAATAGGGAAAATTATGTTTCAGGAGCTCTGAGCAAGAGCAGACCTCCAATTATCCCCCAAACAGTTTAAAAAATGTAATCTTAGACTTGTTAATATGAAATATCACTTGCATAGTTACACAATTTCATTTTTATTTTTTTAGTTTTCAGTACATAAGGTGAATTGAAAACTAGTTTGGTGGAAAACTGAAAGTGGAATTAATGTTTCTGACTTTATTATTCTAATATTTGTCTAGAACATTTAGATTCAAAATTTATTGAAAAATAAGCATTTTGTCTATTTGCAAATTTACACTTGTCAGAGGGAGATATCTTATTTTGGAATATTGCACTTGCTCACTAATCTCCAAACACGCCTGCTTCCTTTCTGTTCCTTAGACTCCCCAAGCTCTTCCTTGCCTTGAGGTGCTTGCTTTCTGCCCCATCTGCCATTTCCTAGCTCTGTGTGTTTTATTGTTTAGGCTTCAACTCCAATTTCGCTTCCTCCCAGAGGCTTTCTCTCCCTCTGACGGTCTCATCACCCTATGTATTCCTTGCAAGCATTGACCACAATTTGTATGTATTTAATTCATTTATTCGTCACAATATGTGGTGTGCTTTGCTCATGGGAGCAGGCAGGGGAGGGGTGTAGGCTGTCTCCCACACTCCTGTATCTTCAGTACTTAGCATGGTATCTCGTATCTTGTAAAGAATCTGGTATTTCTTTAGTGAATGAACAAACACATGGAATGAACACAAACCATGGCCAAACCTTCTCTTTTAGTGCACGGACCAAACCATTTGGATAGTATGCTATTCAGGTTCAGTCTTTATGGCTTAAAATATAATTTTATGAAGCTGGACAGTAACTGAAAATCTGCTGCAAACCTAAGCCATTTTTGGCCGGAGAAAACTTTGAGAACACTCTGTATTTGGGAGCCGAGCTGTTTATACACCAAGGACTGCTACAGCTTCTTTCCTGATTTCCCTTTAGAATGTATCTTTGTTGCCTCATCTGTGGGTCTTTCCTCTTGTTTCCTCTTCCTCCATTTTTTTACATTCTGCTTTTTGCCTTTATTTCTGCCTCGCACAAACTGCTGACCATTTTCTCATGGGTTAGCTAAGAAATAAATACAAGCTATCTTTCTTTTATCAAATTCATAATAGCTATTACTAGTAGAACCGATGGCAGCAGAATAAAACTGACGACGACTAAAACAACTTATGGTAGAATTTGTCATTGGCTAAAAAAATTGATGGCAAAATTAAATCTTCTTGACAAAATTTAGACATGCAAAATTTGATTTAGGAAAATTGAACTTTCCCAAAGTAAAGAAAACTCAAAATGGCAGAAGCCATAACTGTTCAAATTTGATCTGGCTAAAAGAAAACCCTGCTTTTAAAAATACTTTTATAAAATGTCTAAGGAAAAGGATTGAAGCTGATCAAATAATGTCAATACAATGAAAATGACGACAAGATGAAAGCATTTGTCTTATTTAATCAAGACAAGGTGAGGCTGGAGGAAACTCAGTGAATACATCTTAAAGTAGAGGAAGAACGGATCGTGTTCTCCTTTTCCACTGACAAAGAGAAAGGTCTGAGAACACAGGAGGGAGCTTTGGAAGAACCTCTCATCCACAGAAGGCTGGGAGGCCCTGAAATGTGTTAACACAACCTGGGCAGTGAGGGATTGGAAGTATGTATGTGGTGGGGGGAGCCCACTCTGAAGTTTCTGAAAGAAAATGTAGTAGGAAGCTCTCATTCTGAGGTGGTTTAAGTGCATTCCTTTCTGTCTGAAGACACAAAGATGAATGAGGAGTTTTCACCCTCTCAAGGACTCTTTTAGACTCATATTTCTGTGACTCTATGACATTTTAAAATTCTGTTTTGCTCTTTGGTAAGAAAGTGAAATTATGCTGTTTGGAAAATGGAATGATAAAGCTTTGTTGAGATGTTGCTTTGTATTTTAGTGTTAAAACTTTAGTGTTGTTTAAGTGGTTTAAAGATTGTTGTGTTCCTTTGACCTAGGTTTTGCAACTCTTAATATTTTTTAGGAATTAGTTTTGTGTGTGTGCAATTCTGTGAATAAAATGGTCACTGTGATGACTCCTAAGGATCATGTGTTTAAATTTGGAATAACAGAAGTTTTCACTTCAAAGGAGGAAACATCTAAAGGTTGAGGAAGAAAAAACGATCCTTTGTGATAGCAAAAATGTAATTATAATCTTTTGGAGAAATAACATACAGGCTGTATAAATGAAGAATCTTTGATGATAGCTTCATATACATATATATGAATAATGCAGGCCATCGTATAACTGATTGTGATTTATAGCGCTACAAGTCTGTAATAAAGGGTTGCACCAAACAGGTGGGATGGGAGACTGAATGAAAAGATAGGTCCCCTGAATCATCCCAGAGGACAGGAAGTGACTCTGATCAAAACGGGAAAAAGTTACTATGAATGGAACCAAGATGGCAACCATCAGTAACAGGCAAGATAGCTCTTCCTCTGATGACTGGGAGAGTTACTCTGCTTTCTCTGCTCCTCTAGCATGTAGGCATCATGGGGAGGCAGTAATTGTGAAGAAGGGATCATTAGCATTCAGGATGAAAGAAGCAAAGATATATAGTATGCGGAAGGAGGCTGTGAACTAGAGAGAAACTGAAAGAGAATTCTAGTCTGTTTCTCAGTAATTACATTCAATAAAATCCTGGGAAATGCTAGGAGACCAAATATAGCAGTGAGTACTATACTTCTTAGGAAAGTAGTAGGTAATAAACCATCAGTGGTTGTGGATGAGGTTAATGCATTTTGCAGACCTAAGTGCCAGGAATTGTAAGGTACTGTTGGCCATCTCTCAGGCTAATGTTAGGTACAGATCATATAGCATATTTTGCTAATATAACTTTGTGGTAAGAATATTTGTCTTGTATTTCAAATACTCCAGGAGTGCAGGAGAATGGAATCTATGCCACCTGCTGACAAAACATGAAACAAAATACCTGGAGGAAATCATGGAGTCTCGCGCATGTATGTTATGGCACCAGGAAGGCAATGCGTATTTTTCTCTTTGCTTAGATTAGAAAATAGTCACATATCTAGTTTTTAAAAATATCAACTTTCTTGGGGATGATACCAGTAGATAAGGAAATCTACAAGGGCTAGGTTAAGTTATTGATGCCTTTTGTTGAGGATTAGAAATTACTAAAAGAACCATGTGAATAAACATAGACACACACATAAATATGCACACACACATGCATATACTTGTTTTTATCCATGTGCTTCTATTGAATTTCTTACGGTGATTAGTAATAAAGTTAAGTGTTTATTTTTGTTTTTAAAACTAAAGTGTGTTTATTTATTATTAAAGTGTATATAATTAAATTATTTATTTTTAAAGGCCTGAGTATATCATACTTTTTATTTAATAATCTTGTCATTTAGACCTCAAAGCCACATCCATGACTGTCATCTATCTAGTGAAGGATACCTTTATTTCAGGCAAAGTACCTAGGAGGGACAGTCTTACACACCCAGATTTCTAAATTGATGGTTTATGCCAGGGCATCTCTTTTCCATAATCCTCTGAATAATTAGTGTTTGATATAGAAGAAAAACATAGAGAATTGACCTTAAACAAGATGCTTTAGTTCTGTATATTTTTATATGAATTATGGGTCTTACAGAAGTCTGGATGTTCAAGCCAGTTTTGAACATTAGGAATGTGGGCTGTTAAAAGGTTAGTTTATTATAGACAGACATGAATTTCTAAGTGATTTACATTGGTCAGATGAAGTTGTTTTATCTGCACTTCTTGCTGAATAGACTTAAAAGTCTTCTTATGTAAATTGTTTAAAGATAGGTTTTTTGCATGTGAAAAAGTGTTGACAAGTAAATCTAATATCGACAGGATTATAGCTTATGAATATTTATGACAACAAAGTACCCTTATATGGATTTCCTGTTGTCTCCTGCAGCCCTCCCCTCTCCAAGAAATTTCAGTGTGGAGAGAAAGAAAGTTTTACCATCAATTTGTGCCTGAAACACAAGATGAACAGACGTCTTCTGCATTAAAAAAGGACATAGGCATGCATTAAATCCCTTATGTCTTACTTTTTAATGATGCAATTGTGAATTTTGTTCTTGTTGCATTTGTAATTAGAGGCTGCAGCAGATGGTGAAGACTTATTTTAAAGTGATGTGTCTATTAAAATAAGCCACACTGCCAAATGATTGTTCACACTAACAGCATCTTTACACCCCTGAAACACTCTGATGCTTTGTTGATGTGCAGTTGATTACCACAGCTGATTACATATGTGCACATATTTGCTCAAAAATGTATCAGGGATATTTGATATGTGCAATACTTTATTTTAAAGTTTGTGTTATCACAATTACAGATAATGAAGCTTTCAATGAATTATTCAGTTATACCATCTACAAAGGGAAAGCACTGATTTCCCTTTTCAATAAAATTAGGCATGAATCTTTCTGAACTATTGAGACCGATCCTCCACACACAGTGGGATAAGCTTTGAACGGAGAATAGGGAATTTCTGAGTATTGAAAGATTCTCTTATCCAAAATCTTGAAAAGAGCAGGTTTTGTGGGGTGCATTCAGTCCATGAATAGTGACGGTTTCTCCAGCTAAATGTAGGGATACAGGGAGGCAGGGATTGAGTAAGGGCCAGGTAAAAATACAGTAGAGTAAGTAGTGAAATTGATGGCACGTATTAGAACAGGTTAATCTGTGATAACAAACAATACCTAAATCTCAGTGGCTTACAAAGAGTCACTTCTCTCTGACTACATGTCTAGCATGGTTTATAAAAGGGATTCTGCATCATAGTCCATAGGGACCAGGCTGATGGAGACATCTCCACACAGCCTCTGCAATCCCTTTGCCAATTTAAAAAAGATGTGGTGGCCTATATACTAGCCTTTAAACTTCTTTCTGAAGAGTCACATGACATTTCCATTTATATTCAACTGGCCAGAGCAAGTCACGTGATGAAACCTGACATTAAGAAGGCAGAGAAGTACAACACTACTCTATGCTTGGACAAATTTAGTGAACTACAGTCATGACCAGCTCATGGTGTGATTTGCTGCTAGGCTGTGTGCGCTTTTTCTACCATCTACTCTGACTGTTCCAGTTCTAACGCTGTGGCCTTGAAATAACACCAGATTGACCCTTTTACGTTGAGCAATGTATGCAGAGACTTTTAGAAAAAGGTTCAAGTTACCTGGAGGGGCAGAGAAGTCCTCAGTTTAACATTTCCCAAACTGTGCTATTTTAAGAGGTGTTAATGCAGAAGAAACAATTCCATGGTCAACTGAATCTGGGAATCTTGGGTAAGCAAAGTTATACAAATGTCTTTACTGCTTAGGGCCTTTAATATGTTACTTTAAATATTCATATGGCCACTACTGTGTGGATGATTTCTCAATTCCGCAGCACCCTTTTTTCAGGGAAATTCTTATGGGACACGATTCTGTGGGAACATGCTTTGGCAGTGCTGCTCAGGTCTCTCCCAGTGGTGCCTGATGGTAGTTTTGGTCATCATTTTGGCTTTTGGGTTGGTGAACACACTGAGGTGCTGCGAGGATGTTGCATTTGGAGAGGGTCTGGAAGCTCCTAGCCCCCACCCATCATACCTTGCTCTACATATTTCCACCTGGGTAGGTTGTGTCAGAATTGAACTTAATTATTGAATACTCAGTTGGTGTCTGTAGAATCAGAGAATCAGTTATTAATTTGGGAAAATGCTGCAGAATCGGTTTGGTTTATCATCTAGAAGGTATAGAGAACTTCCATTGCTATACCCTCTTCCCCAACCCTCACCATCTCTCTATCCTGGAAAGGTAGGAATATGATTTTGATGGAGTAGGGGCAGAGAAGAAATTTCTGTGATAGGAAAATGCATATGTTCTTGGAAGACTGAGCAAGGCTGACAGTTTTAGGGTTGGGAATGCTCTGTGCCATGATTCCAATCCCAAGAGACAATTAAAATACTTCTCTGATATTAAATAATTTGTATGTATAAAACGCTTAGAACCAGGTACATTGTAAGCAGAAAGTGTTATTGTTATTATTGGGCCACTAAAACAATAGCAATGACAAAAATAGCTAGTAGCTTTGAATACGTTATAGGTTCTAAACATTGTGCTAGGTTTCTGGATGATCGCATTTGGTCATTAAAACACCCTGTAAGAAGTAGCTACTCTTATGCCCATTTTATAGATAAGGATACTCAGGTTAAGATAGGTTAACATATTTGTCTAAGGTCACATAGCTAACAAGAAGCAAAGGTAAGATTAGATGAACCCTGGTAAGTTGACTATGCTTTAAACCATTCTGCCACTATAACAATTATTCCTTACACTTGCTAGTGTTTTATGGTCCTTAAAGCACATTTGTATAGGCTATGCCAGTTGTTCTCTACACGCAGTCAAATGGCATGTTCATTTTTAGGGATAAAAAAATGAATCTGAAAGAATTTGTTGAATCCTCTAAGAACAGGCATCTTAGCACTTTTCTATATATCCTTTTCTATGATATATCTTATTCCTTTTCATTTTATTTTTCTCCAGGTTTTTTCCATTTTATTTAATTTTTTTCTCACTTATCCCTCCACTCTGTAGTTTGAATACGCAGCCTGTGAAGAACTAAAAAACAATTCCTTAGGATAGTCACAAAAATATCCAGCGAAGTATTAATATAAACTGCAAATAATGTATCTGATCACCTGAACCCAAAATACGTTAATTCAAATGCCACTGGATTTTATTTAATTTAATAAAATCTTCACTCAATGTAGTCTGTGTGTCAGGTCTTTGGGGAAGTCAAAGTATGTCCAAAACAGACACACACACACACACACACACACACACACACACACACACACACAGACACACCTCAATGACAGAAGATTGGAAGATCCAGGCTACACAAATCCTCTGAGATGAGCATGGTGGGAAGCTTCAACAGCCATGGTCTCTGTGCTTTGGTCTCCTCTATTCTCCTTCAAAACTTCCATTTCATCAGGCTTCATTCAAGAAATAAAAATAGACGGGAAGACAGGGCTATAGGGACAAGGAACTGGAAAAGGGGAACCAGGAAAGCTCTGGAAAAGTGTGAAAAGAAAGGGTGATTAACCTGCATGAGCATGGTTTACTGAGTGGAATTTTAGCTGCCTTTCAGCAACACAGTTCAAGTGCTAGGTATGCTGGGAGAACTGCAGGAAGCCATGTGGGAATGACACCACCACACTCTCCACATAGATGAAGGGTATCTTGAGTGTAATAATGAGCAGCTGTCTTTTTACGCAAATGACAACATGAAAGGGAGAGGCTTGGAATTTCAGCATTTGCCACCAATGTTTAATGCAAGGTTAAGTGGCAGCTGTTCTGGTCCTGGGTCAGGAAATGTGTGCGAGGGGCAGGGCAGCACCAGTGAGCACAGCAAAGGTGGGACCTTCAGGAAACCAAAGAGCCTGAATGCCTGAAGATTCTGGGCCTTCAGAGTTCTATCATTTTACTTAAACAATAAAGTTTTTTTTTTTTTTTTTTTTTACATAATAGACTGAATTACTTAAATGTTGAAAAATTATTTAAGAAATGTATCCAGGATTACAGCAGTCAGATGATTTTGATGAAGTGTTTTATTTGAGTTGATCAATGTTTATAAAAAATTGATTTTCAGTGCCTAAGTTAGCATGCATGCATTCTCCAGGTAGTTTCCTAGCCTAGGAGTTGCTTGGTGGAAGTGGCTGGCTCTCCAAAAATTTGTGAAGGATCCCTGAGGGATCCACAGGTGGGTTCACTTTAAATGTCAGTGTTTAGAATAACAATAAATCTGCTTGTATTCTTCACAAAAATAACTAACTGCAGTTATGAACACACTCAGGCCTTCATATATAGACGTAGTAGAACAATTAATCTAATGAGAATATCAGGGAAGTGGCTGAGGTAGCCTTTAAGCAGACTTTCTGCTGTAAGTCAATGACCGTTGTATTTTTCCGAGAGAGAATGAGCCAAGGTGGCTTCTCAGCTAATAAGAAGGCAACAGGATATAGCTGAATGTATATGTGGAGTCCGGGACCTTTATTTTAATTCTGGCTTTGCCAATAGTACCAGGTCACCTTGTGAAAATTGCTGATTATCTCTGATTTTGGTAACTCATCTGGAAAATGTGGAAGTTGGTGGGATGATCTCCAAGGTCCTGTCTAGCTTTAAAATTCTATGATGCTAGGAATATGGTTTGCCCATCAGTGAAAAGTCACTGAGCCGACCTTGGAAATTGCTTCATGCCAATTAATCTCTTTCCTCCCTTTAGTGGCAAATGATCAGAAAATGGTTTCATCTTATAAATCATGAGTGTTTCCTTGGAACTCCTCCACTGCCATATAAAAACCGGTGGCCAAAATCCACTTGTGTCTGAGATAAATGTTAATAAACAGACACTTCGAGTACTTCCGTGAAGTTAGCTCTTGAGATTGAGCTTGCTCAGGAGTACAAAGAAGTGGTTCTGAGAAAATTTTCACTTTTATGGCGCTTTTTAAAGCCGCCCTGCTGGGAAATCACTTTGATCAGCACACATACACACAGAACGGATCATTTTTGGCTATTCTTACATTGTAAAGCCCCCAGTGGTGCTAGGCATTTGTGAGAATGAGAGTTGTTAGCTGGGCACAGCCTCTGTTCTGAATTATCTTTGCTGTCCTTGTACCTCAGTCCCTCCTCCTTGCTTATTTGCCATTCACTGAAGCTCTGAACTTGATTCTGGTTGTCCCCTCAGTATGCTCTGCTCCACTGTCTGACTGGTCCCAAACTTCCTTGGGGTTTGGGTTCATTTTGATGGGCTGTCAGAGATGTATTCCAAAAGACTCACATACTTTCATGGTTTTCTTCTGCAGCAAAGAGTTCAGGTCAGATACATAGAATGAACAGACCTAAGAGTGCATCTTATGCTAATCTCAGACTCTTATTATCATCTGACCAGGCTTATTTTCTAGATGACTGTAAAACAAATTACAGGAATTAAAAATTTTCTCTGCCCTACTAGTGATCATATGTTCTTGATTTTCCCAAATTCTCAAATTAATATAATTTATTTATTCTTATCTAAAAAGATGACAATTTGACAATATAAAAATAAAGAATACTGAATTTTATATCATTGGGATGATATAGACCTATGTCTAATAGCACAGAAAGAATATTCAAGCTGAATATTTTTAAAACATCAAATAGTGTTGTGGTATAACAACATGGTTACGTATCTTCATCAGAACCAAACCAGGAACAACAACAAAGACTCATTAACTTAACTTAGGTTCACTCCTCACATTGGATTAGTGGCTGAAATTAGATGATAAGCTTGATTGTTTGTTGAGCTGCATACTAATTGGATTAGCTTGTTTCTATGTATCCTTGATGTACCTATTTAGGCCCAGACACACAGGCAGGGCATTTATGGGTTTCCAGTGAACTAACAGAGTTCAGCACTGGAGACTGAGGACGTTTAGAAAAACAGCAAAGAGATGGGATTTTCCTTGGAGGGGTGTTTGGGGGATACTCCACCATGAGGTATATGATAATTACTAAGAAAGACACAGTAAAACAACACAGCCCAACCCAGAGTCAGACAAATGAGCAGCTGCTCAGGAGCATTGGGTAGAGTTACTTTAGCAGTGTGATAGAGATTCCTGGAAAGGCTTCTTCCTTCTTCCAGTCAAGCAGCCTTTAGAAGAAGAAAGGCTACAAGCAGATTCATGGGACTAGAGTCAGAGGTAGAAGGGGGACGCCCAGGCAGAAGCAGCCAGTTTGGAGAGGATAGGTGGAGAATGTGAACTTGGATTCTGAAGGAGGTGAGGGCATTCAGGAAGGTTCAGAAGGTCAGAGGAAGATAAGGAAATCTTATGACAGAGACATATTTGAGGATCTGAAATTTAAAATGAGGTTAAGGACTGGTTGAATTACGTTCCTGGCTGAAAAGATGAGGGAAAGTTTCAGAAAATGGGCAAAATATATTCTAGCCCTGAGGCAAGTCAAATGTGTTAGTTCATTCTCATGCTGCTAATAAAGATATACCCAAGGCTGGGCAGTTTGTATAGGAAAGAGTTTTAATTGACTCACAGTTCAGCATGGCTAGGGAGGCCTCAGGAACTTATAATCATGGTAGAAGGGGAAGCAGACACATCCTTCTTCACATGGCGGCAGGGAGAAGAAGAATGAGAGTCAAGTGAAGGGGGAAGCCCCTTATAAAACTATCAGATCTTATGAGAACTCACTATCAGGAGAACAGTAGGGGAAAACTGCCCGCATGATTTAATTATCTTCACCTGGTCCCACCCTTGACACGTGGTGATTATTACAATTGAAGATGAGATTTTGGGTGGGAACACGGTCAAACCATATCAGTTAACAAACCTGAACACGGGACTCATAATGGTTCTTTTCCTTTTGCTTGCTCCTAGGTATGGTTTTTAGTGTACAGTCCTACTTTGTGATACTAAAAAATCTAATTCCTCTCTTTTTTTTTCTCCCTTCCATTACTAAACTCTATTTATGGATAAGAACCGGCTACAAGAGGTAGGTCCCCACAAGGCAGATTTTTATTTTGGTGGCAGGTCAGAAGTAGGGTATTGGGTTCTCCCCTGCCGTTTCACCTCCTGGTGAGGACCATCAGATATCAGCAGACAGATCAGCCTGGAGTCAGCTGCCAGTTCCCAGGGCACATCTGCCTGCCCTGACTTGTTTGGGATGACTTCCTTTGAGGGCAGCAAACCAATTCTCAAACCTGAACCAAGTCATCTGAGCCTCCCAGAAAGGGTGTCTTTCACTTGTACTGACACAGGAAGTATGATTCTTGTTCTTTTGAGTAAACAGTTCTATACGGTAGCGGGTGGGGCCAGATTAGAAAACAAAAGCCTAGAATTATATTGTTTATCTAGCACCAGCCTCCCTGCGATGAGCTCACTGCTCAGAATGACACCCTTCTAGTTTGACCCACCTTTGTTGAAATTTAGGGTAGCATCTGCTGTCTTCTGCTCTGTTGCATCTGGAATTCACTTGTTTTGCATGCCGCTTATAATCAGACGGAATCCCTTTAAGATCCCCAGATAAAACATGTGTAGATATGTCAGTTGTTAACCAGTGTTGGATTGATGCACAATTTTCATTTCTATTTAGACATGTTTTCTTGAGAAACACAGATAACACCAACACATATTCTTTAATGCTATTGGAGCTCGTGGCAAGGTACACCCTGTTTTCTACTTTATAGTTTTAAAATTCAAACTATAAATGCAAATTACTTTTCTGACTGATTCCTCTGGTGTAGGTTATTGTTATGCTAATTCAAGTGTATGTCTTCCCAGACCTTCTAAGTATATAAATCTTGTGTTCTTTTGAACAAATTAGATGGTTAATCCTTTAATCAGTTATTAGGAGATTGCTGCAAGCACAGAGAGAAAGCTGGACTTCTAAGCTTAGCCATTTGAAGGTTACCATTGTTATTCATTTCGTGTTTCTCCTTTTTTCCTTCTGTTAAATGGGAAAGTTAGGCTAATCCTACAGCAGGCACCTTCCTTGAAAGTGGAAAGGTGGAACCATGGGAGGAGAAGGAGGTTCTAGCGATCTAAATCAGAGGTAATGCTGCTTATAGGAGCAGTCTCTTGCTCTCCCTCTTTCTGTCACTCCCCCACTACTTTTCCTTTTACGTGTGTTAAAATAAAATCCTTTGCTAAGTTAAATTTAAGAGAGCTTAACTGAGCAAAGAACAGTTCATGAATCCAGCAGCCTCCCAAGCCAGAGTAGGCTCAGAGAGATTCCATGCCAGTCATGTGGTGGAAGAAGATTTATGGACAAAAAAAGAAAGTGACATACAGAAAATGTAAGTGAGGTACGGAAACATCTGGACGGTTTCAGCTCAGTGTTTGCCTTATTTGAACAGAGTTTGAACAGTTGGCCTCCTCTGATTGACCAAAACTTGGTGAGTGGCACGAGAATAGGTTACAGTCTGTTTACACCTCCATTTGGGTTATAGCTGATGATGTGCAGAGAAACTTTTAGGCCAAACTTAAAATATGTAAGGAGGCAGCTTTAGGTTAAACTTAATTTAACACATATTTTCTGAGAACAAAGATCTGTCTCTCACAGGCTAGCTGTGTTTGTCATTTAGATGATCTGTTTTCTTAGCAAAGTGTTTATACGGATTATGTAGAGAACCTTTTATTAGCATAAACAAGTAGGCTGTTTTCCCTTGATCTGTCCCTGAAAATATCAGTTGAGACTCCATTAATTGCTCCAATAGGTGAAATTCAAACACATTATCATCTGTTGGCAGTGTCTGATCTGTCATTGAGGGAGGAGGTTTAAGTTCATGTGAATGGTTAATGCTGACAGTAGAAGTACAGTGAGACTTTTGGCCCTCAGGTCATCTTTTGTAAAGGGCCCTGGCTGGAACTCTGTCCTACTTGGGTTGATGATGGTCTCTCGTCCTACTTTGTTTCTACAGAAACGTGTTCTGAATCTATATATTTACAAGAACTGGGTCCACCTTTCTGCAACTCAGGCTGACCAAAGGCACACCATTTTATAGTTTGCCTTCTCCCTAGGCTTCAATCCACAGAGCCTGGGAAGAACCTTTTCAGGGGTGCTTGTCCAGTGGAAATGGACAAGCTCCATGTGGAAATGGCATCAAGGTGGTACAGTGGCTACTGTCCACTTGGAAAATGGAAACAAGGTGCAGAATTTGGAGGAAGTGATAGACATTGCGATTCTGACTTAGAAGAAGAAAAAATTCTTTGTAAGCCTTCTCCCATGGAATAAAGTTGAGATCCAAATCAGAATCTCAAGTGCCAATAGGAGCCACAGACAAATGTCATTTACATTTTTGTGACTCTGAGGATTTAAAAATCTTCTTCTTTTTAAAAAGTTCCTACCTAAGATCTGTTTAAAATCTAAAGTACCTTACCTGGTGTTCTTCCAGTGGCTCCTGTGTCTAACACGGAGCAGCTGGTGTGATCACAACTCTTTCTTTGTAGGACTTATGTTGAATAGATACAGGTGTTCACAGAATCCTGCGTTGGGCTGCACAAACTTATAACGGAGGAAGATTGCTTAGGCAACAAAAATAGAAGTTCCTCACATTGAAAATGAAATCAATGTATTTAGAAATACAGGCCTACAGTGATGTGATAATCATAGTTACAAATTTGTGAGCGAGCATTCATGATGTTTACTACTGCAAACTGGGCATTACCGTGTACCATTTTATAAAGGGGAACACTGAAGTTCCAATTAGTTAAGTGAGCTAGTAATAACAGAGCGGGGGTTTACACTTTGATCTTTTGGCCACAGTGATTGTTTCAGAGATAATCATGTGCTGAAAGCCAGGCCAGTGGACAATTTTAGAAATAATTGGAAAGAGAAGCTCTCTTGGGAATCCCAAAAAGTGGACGTAAGCCTGAAGCTTCTGTGATAATGTCCTAACAGGAGCTTGTTTAAGAGTAAAGCCAAGGCAGAAGAAAGCAGGAGAAATGGAAAAAACAGGATCTCTGAGGACATGATTTCAACACATGGATACAGCTATGCCGGAAGCCCAGCTGCTTCTGGAATGTTTAGTTACATGAAACAATATATTCCTTTTTTGGTTTAAGCTTCTTTGAAAGAATTTTCTGTCTTAAAAATGAAAAAAGAAAGGGTCTTGACTATTCTGTCCTTTTTTGCCAAACTTTCTGAGTTCCTAAGAGATTTTTAATCTCTTGCCTCAGCCTCCTGAGCAGCTGGGATTACAGGCATCCGCCACCAAGCCTAGCTAGGATTACAGGCATGAGCCCCCATGCCCAGCCTTCTCCTACCCTTTTCTTACGCTTGAAACCACAATCAGTATTGCACCATCACAACGAATGGTGGTTGCTTTTTGAAACACATCAGTCCTTTACTACACTGAAAACATCTGCAGGGCAGGGATAATGCCTTTCTTTCAGTGTGTGTGTGTGTGTGTGTGTGTGTGTGTGTGTGTGTGTGTATGTGTGTGTGTGTATGTGATTACTGCCTATAGACCCAAGTTGACTCCAAATATGCAAAGTAATCTTCAGAATTTACACAACAAATTCTTTAAGTAGCATTATGCATCAAGAAGGTGGTTTTCCAACCCCTTCCCAGTATAATAGGGCCTTGCTTTTTAAACTTTAATATGCAAACAAATCCTTTGAAGGTCTTGTCAAAATGTAGATTCTTTTTTTTTCTTTTTCTTTTTTTTTTTGGGGGGGGGACGG
>NW_016107406.1:4375775-4385301 GCF_001604975.1 Cebus imitator
GATCTCTTGACCTCGTGATCCACCCGCCTCGGCCTCCCAAAGTGCTGGGATTACAGGCTTGAGCCACCGCGCCTGGCCAAAATGTAGATTCTTTTTCAGAAGGTGTCGGGTAGGGCTAGACATTCTCATTTGAGTAGCAAAATATTGGATATGTGTCACCAGTCCTCTTAAGAGAAGATGTCAGGTCAGAACATATAAGAACATTCTCATAAATCTTTGGCTTGTTAAGTGGTGAAGATATATCTTTAAGGGCTAATCTGGAATCCAAACTTAGAGATTAGCTTGATGTAATGTGAGATGCACAGAGCTATTATTTTCTTAATGTGTGTTGAACCAGTGAATGTTGACACATTTCCCAAGTGATCAGTGTATGCTGTTAAAAAGTCATGCATAAGTGAAAGATCCAAATGTAGGTTTATTGATATCGTTTTGGATTATTCATTTCAACTAGACATTAAGAAACTACCACTTGTAGAGTTTTAATGTTGCATCAAAGACTGTGTATGCAGTCTGTGGTGTTGCATCCACAATTAATTGAAAAGGCTAGTAAAGTACTTTTCCCTTTCCACATAAAACATCTGGATGAGGCTGGATTTACTCCACATAGGTTAATGCAATTGACATATCACAACTGATTGCATGAAGAAGCAGATATAAGAAGCCTGCAGATACTCTTAAGGTGGACAATAAAGAGGTTTGAAAAAATGTAAAACAGTGCTGTTCTTCTCAATAAATGATTAGTTTTGGAAAATATAGTTATTTTTCATAAAAAGATATATAAACATAATGGATTTATCTTTTTAAAAATGAGCTTGTTTATATTTATAAATAAAAGTTTTTTCAGTTTTATATTAAAATATGATAAATATTGACAGATATAATCTACACAAACAAATACTCTATGGGATCCTCAATAATTTTAAGAGTATAAATTGATCCTGAGACTAAAACTTTTGACAGCTATTACTTAAGAGCAATTGATCTCTTTGGTTTCTATCCCAATTCTGCCGTACAAATATTTGAATTTGCTTAAGCATTGACTAAATTCCAGGTGCTTAATTGTTGCTAACCATGGGAGGGAGGTATAATTATTTATAGTCAAGGAAATTGAGATTTACAGAGATTTAAAAACTTGCCCAGTATCTCATAGCTAGGAAGTAGTAAAGATTTGAACTTAGGTGCCTGACTCCAGAAGTTCCACTCTTAACAACCTTACCACCCAGCTCAGCTGAAAAGAAAGGTTTCAAAAAGGAAAAGAATAAAAGATTTTTTTTTTGTTGTTAACATACTACACTATTCTTTGATAGCAGTGGTGTTACAAGTTGTTTTGGTTATACTTCTATAACTCCTCCTACAAGGAGGACCGCTTTACTTCATCTCTGTGAGCTGAATGACTCCTCCACTCCTGGCTGCAGCCTGGGAGACAAGGTCCCAAATGTGCCTTTGTCCTTAGACCACAGGCACAGATTGGCTTTGTTCCCTGATTGCCCAGCAGTTTTTCTCCCTGTCTGTTTTTTTAACACAGTTTCCATGTCTCTTCCAAATTTGCCATTTCTCCAGTAGATGCTCGGCTCTCAGCCCACAGCTGAGCCTGAATAAGCACATGGAGCACAGGGACTCCATCAAGTATGTACATGGCACCAAAGCCACCCGCTGGGCTCCTGATAGGGTGAATTGCACAACCCAGTGACTTTTTCAGGAGATGTTCTCCTCTGGGCCTTCTAGAGCCATAGTCATGCCCATGTAGGCTCAGGCAACAGGAGCCCTCTGGGTCATGTGATAATTGGTGATCACCTTGTCACCACTGGTTCATACTGTAAAGATGAAGTCTGGAGATGCCTTGACTGGAGGGTCTCGGTTTGTGTAACAACAAGTGGCATTTCAAGGCACACCATCTGGAAAGTTCTCCCATGACATAAACACTGTAAATATTTATTTAAACTTCCCCCACCTCCCACTGCCATTTCAGAAGCAAATTATTCAAGAGGCTAGATTTTTACACATAGTGTACATAAAGAATACTATGGGCAGTGAGAGTGTAAACATCCCAGCCGTGCAATCTAACTCTTAGTAGAAATTACTCTCTTTGGAACTGAGATGGCATTTCAGATTAGAAATGGTGATTTATGGTGCTTAACCAGTTTGCTCAAAGTCATACAGTTAGTAAATGACTTTGGAGTCAGACAGAATTTGGATTAAATTCCTTTCTTGTTAGTTATCTGTGCAATTTCTGCATGTTGCTTAATGTTACTGAGTCTTGAGTTCTTTATCTATAAAATGGGGATAGGAATGCTGTGATGATTAAATAAAATAAAGAATTTCAAGTTCTGAGCACATTGGTGCATAATATATGCTCAATAAATTTTCTATAATGATCAATGCACTGCTATCTATCTTATTATTTTACAACTCTTATCTATTCTCATGAGTATTCCTCTACCCACTGGTGCTGTGAACAGTAAGTTGTCTGTGTTCAGTCAATGCCTAGATCAATGCTTAATATTTGGGGTTCTTAATAACTGAACGAGTGAATGAAAAAAAGAATGAACAGATAATGGGATCATGACAGATTTTTATTGATCAGTGAATTTCTAGATGGAAATGCTGGGAAATCTTGTTGGAATTACCGGAGGCTCACCAATGACTGCTTAGTGTGAACAGTGAGGAACTGGGTCAAAGAACCTCCTTGGGCGTGAAGAAATCCAGAAAGCAGAACCTCTAGCTCACTCATGGGGGCATCCATGCACTGTCTCTGACTGATGACAAACCTTTCCTGGAGGGCTCTTAAAATGGTTATATATTTAGGTAACTTTTGAACTAGGTGTTTTGTAGGGAAATAGGAAGTTTCTTTGACCTTTGAAAATCTGCCCCTAATTGAGTTTCTCTGGTTAGGAAATGATTCCTCTGGATTAACTAGTGTTTAGGGTAGTGTAACTACAGTTAAAAAACAAAGATCCAAATGTGCATTTCTTGCTCTTTAACCACATTGGGAGGGAAAATATGTATTAATACATGGGATGGCTATCTTCCATTAAATAATTCAGGGAATCTAGGTTAAGAGAAGTTTGGCAGATCACCTGGGAGTTATCTCCCTTCCAGTCAGCTGAATGGGGAAAGGAACATGGGCTGCATGAAAGGTTTCTTAATAGCAGCACTCTTGTCTATGTTTCATTGGCCAGAACTCAGTCACATGACCACACCAGACTGCAAGGGACTCTGGGAAATGTAGTGTCTGGCTGGCACTTTCTAGTAATGATGTGCAATATATGAGGAGGAACATAAATATGTTGTGAACCATGAGCTGTCTTTGCCATACTTTCAAGGAGACAATACCTCTGGGAAGGATGATTTAGTGTAAATTAGTTTGTCCCTGCCAGAGAAAGGAGATCCTTAACAGGAAGGTTTTATCTTAGAAAAGGTTGGGGTAAAAGGTTCAGAGCCATCAAAGCTGAGCAGTGTAGTCCAACTGTGGGAAAGAGAACAGGGCAAGCCTATGTCCTATGGTCCTGGGCTCCTCAATGTGAGAAGTGATGCTTCAGGACAGGATAGAAATATAAGATAAAGGCATAAAGTCACCTAAGTCATACTTTGCCAAGGGTAAGAAATGGCTGCCCTCCAAGGAGGAAAATGGTGCTTGTGGGCGGCCTTTGCAATAAAGCACTTACAAGCCACTTGGGGGCTCTGCTCAGGTGCCTCAAGCTGTGGGGAAAGAATAAGGACACGTTTCCCCCATACTATTTTTACCCCTTCAAGAAGGAGAGGCAGTCTCATTATGTCTCTAGGTGGATTTTATAGTTCTGGATTTGAGCCTACAAGTTGCATGTGGTTTTCAAATACTTATTTTATCACACTCCATGATTACCTCCATTATGTGTGGCTAACATTGAGTCTTTTCAGATTTAGTAGGGATATAAAAGGTTTAAATAAGACCAATATCAGATGTGTCTGGGATTCCATTTCTTGCATGCACACTGTAAATAAACGCCGATGAAAAATATTTGAGTTCCAAATTCTGCTACCCCAAATCCTACAAATATGCACATTAAAGCTCCATAATCCCGTAAAAGCCTTTTTACTTGTAAATAACACTATCTTGTTTTCCATCTCAAATTTCTTCTCCTGTAATTACACAATATTTGGTTTCCCCTTTGTAGGCAATTCAAATTAAAACTTATTTCATTTCATAATTACAAACATTCATTTTGAGTAAAGACTAATCTGATGGGAATTTGGTTCCAGTGATATTGTAACCCAGACTTATAATAGCAAAGCAATCCATCTCCTGACTAATGTCTTGGAATTTTTTACAACTCTACCCCAGCTAAACATTTGCATTTGGAAAATTTTATCCTTTTCCTTGAAATAATAATGCTTTATTAAGAGCACTGTGTGATTTGATTTTTTTTTAAAAATAATGATTTAAATCAAAGACTTCAAGATATAAAGAATTTAAAGGGTGAGCCATTCCACTGTCTTAGTTTTGGGTTATTTTATAACTCCCATGAGCTTTAGAGTAAAACGTTGCTTAAAAAACGTTCATTATTATGTTTCAACTGTTTCCTGAAAAAGGAGAAAGAAAATATTCTTTGTCAGGGTATCATAGTAGGTGATAATTTTGAAATACTAGATAAAGTATATGTTATTGCTATTCTGAGTATAGACAGAATAAGATCATGGCTGACTGATCATTTAGGTAAAGAGAGTTAATCTCTAGGAAAACACAGTATTCATTAACTAAAATGAGAGAAAAATGTCAGATGGAGTGTTTGCAGGGTGATCATGGCTTATCCATTAAAGTGTAAAAACCAATCCAAAACATGGCGGTTAAAAACAATAGTTCATTATGTCGATTACAACGATTCATTCCTCTCCTGCATCCTGGGGGTTGATGAACTCAGCTGAACAGTTCTTGCTTGTTGGGGTCCCTCACGTGGTTGCAGTCAGATAGTTGCTGATGCGGAGACATCTGAAGCTTCTACTCCTCGTATGTCCAACCCTGAGGCTGGAACACCAGGGGGCTGTTGGATATTTCTCTCTCCAGTGGTCTCAATGTGTGGCTAGCTTGGTCGTGTGCACAGCATTGGGGTGTCTCATGTTGTGAAGAAGTGCAAGTAGTAGTCGGTTTTCTCACATGGCAGCTTGCTTCCCTCCCAAAGAGGTGCTGTAAGAGACCAAGGCAGGTGCTGCAAGATTTTTGTGAGCCTGGCTTTGGAATTCCTAGAGGATCACTTCTGCTTCATTCTGTCTGTTGTTAAGTCACCGGGTCAGTTAAGTTCAATGGAAGGGGATTACCTACAGTCATGAGTAGAGGAATGTGCAGGTCATTGGAGGGCCATCTTCGGAAACTGCTGACCACAAACATCAAGCAGTTGGTTCATTTGCCTACTTAGATTATTTTAATAGGTGAAATGATCACACTAAATCACAAGTGTTTGTATTCAGAAGGACTTGAAATTTGCAGGAGCAAAGAGAGCAGAAGAAGGTTCTTTGTTAGGTCTACCTTACAACTCTTTGAATAACCTGTGAGTGTGTGTGAAACAGAGATAGAGACAGAGAGAGAGAGAGAGAGAGAGAGAAAGAGAGAGAGAGAGAGAGAGAGAGAGAGAGAGATTGGTGGAATTTTAGATAACTTTGACTACAGTTGTACAATTGACCCCTGAACAATGTGGGGTTAGGGACACTGATCCCCTCACAGTTGAAAGCCCACATATAACTTTGGTTCTCCCAAAAGTTAACTACTAATAACCTGTTGACAAGAAGGCTTATTGATAACATAAACAGTAGATTATCATGTAAGTAGACCGGTAGGTAGATTTGTTTTATGCATTCACGACATACCTAACTTTTCCTAGGCTCTGTAGCTCATCTTTGAGTTTTTCAAATTGTTGCAAATCAGTAAAGATTTTTTCAAAATATTTATTTTAAAAAGTATTCGGTAAATTGTCCCACACGGTTCAAACTCATGGGTCATGTTCAAGGGTCATGTGTAGTTTGATTCAGAAGGAGAGAAATATTAAGTGCTTCCATTGTGCTAAGTGTTGCACTGCACGCTTGAAGCATTTAATGATATGATGATTGGGAAACCGGTAGGTTAGTGGTCATATTCAAATCCTTGGTGGCTTTGAAATTCACGAGGGTGAGTTACTTAACTTCAGTGGGCCTCTGTTTTATGATGTGTAACATACGTGAGGGGCTTTTGTTCATGGAGCGAAGCAGTCAGTTCCTTTTGCACTTTTTCGGTATCCAGTTTATTAGCATTATGAATGTCTTCATCAATGAGTATTTTTAAAAATAAAAAAGCTTGACATTCATCTAACTCTTTATGTACTATTTATACAACAAATAAATTAAAAGTTATGAATTTAACAAATTATATTTTCTCAAATATGTAAATAATTACTGGTTAAATCTAGGATTTCTAAATATTTAATTAAAATTATAAGTCTAACTTATCATATTCTTGTAAATGTTTTAGACACTTTAGAAAGCAGACAACACTCATACAATATTAATGATTTTATGGCACTAATCAATCTTACACGAAAACCTGGTATAAAAATGTTAATACATCTGTTTGTTTCTTCATTATCTCTATCCTAATTTTGTTTGCTTTTCACCTGGTAGGTTGATTTGGTGCATTTACTCATCTGGAGATTCAGGTGACCTTCCCAGACCTATTGATGTTGTGGAGACAGGATAATATTTTTGTTCTCTGCCCCTTCCCTCAATCAGAGCTCCATAACAGCTTCTACTGTTACAGTCTGCATGTATACTCCTAAAAAACATGTGTTGGAACTTAATTGTGAATGTGATAGTATTAAGAGATGGAATCTTTAGGAGATGATTAAGTCATGAGGGTGAAGCCATTATTTTTTATTTATTTATTTTTATAATTTATTTATTATACTTTAAGTTCTGAGATACATGTGCAGATTGTGCAGGTTTGTTGCATAGGTATACACGTGCCATGGTGGGGGCTTGCTGCATCCATCACCCTGTCATCTATGTTAGATATTTCTCCTAATGTTATCCCTCCCCAATCCCTCCTACCCCCTGCTATTCCTCCCCTGGCCCCCACCCCAGGCCCCACCCAGTATGTGATGTTCCCCTCCCTGTGTCCATGTGTTCTCATTATTCAACACCCACTTATAACTGAGAACACTTGGTGTTTGGTTTTCCGTTCTTGTGTCAGTTTGCTGAGAATAATGGTTTCCAGTTTCATCCACGTCCCTGCAGAGGACATGAACTCATCCTTTTTTATGGCTGCATAGTATTCCATGGTTTATATGTGCCACATTTTCTTTATCCAGTCTATCATTGATGGGCATTTGGGGGAGGGGTTCCAAGTCTTTACTATTGTGAACAGTGCCATTATTAAAGGACTTGAGGGAATGGGTTCCCTTTCTTTCACTCTTTTGTCATGTTCGGACACCTAAATGGTGCCATTTATTAGAAATAGGTTTTCATCAGATACCACACTTGCTGGCACATTGATGTTGGACTTGCCAGCTTCCAGAACCATGATAAATAAATTTCTAGTGTTTATAAATGACCCAATCTGTGGTATTTTGTTATAGCAGCATAAATGAACTAAGATAGCTAGCCTTTATTTTTCTTCATACCAATTGTTATCAGCTGATATGCATATTTTATGTATTTTTCTATCTGTATATCCATGCAAGAATATAAAATCTATGTGGACACATTTTTTTTTTTTGGTCTGTTTTGTGCCCTGCTGTGATTTTAATGTTCAGAACAGCACCTAGAGCATAGAAGTTGGCCACAAAAATATTAAATAAACAGATGATGAACTTTGGATCATGATATTAGTTAGCATATGCGAGTCAGGTGCTTTCTCTGTAGAGAGTCCCAGGTGGGCAGGCTCTGATCTAAGTCAGGTGTTTTCTATTACATGATGAACTGTTCAAATTATTGCCTTTGAGGTCAAGAATTTCTCCTGAATCACATGGGATTTGTAGCCTATATTTATAGAAACTAATATAAGTCCATTTTAGAGCTTCTTGCTTTGAACTGGAGCCTAGACTATGTTAGACTAAAATCTAAAATTTTGAGTCGCTTTGCTGCCTTGCAATGACAAATTTATTTCTCATTGGCCATGAAGACCTATAGTATTGAAACCTATATCACAATGTTGAAGAATTAGATGGGATAATCCACATTAGGTAAGTGGAACAGCACCTGACAGATATTAAGATCTCAATATTCTTATTCTTATCAATAGTGCTGTTTTCAATTGTCCTTGCTACAAGGCTATTTATTTTCTTATTGGTGTTTCTGAGGAATTCCTTAGTCCAGTCTGAATGACAAGATATGTTACAAGTTATACATAGAAATAGTTACTTGACAGCAAACCTGTGCATTATATGCTATACCTATAGAACCAAATGCTATATCCCTCACAATGGGCTGATAAGCAAATATAGGAATATAACTCCTGGAGTAGTAAAGGGTTATCTGCTCTCAACTTTTCCTTTTTGCACAGATCCTTGGTCTATAGAGTGTATGAGTACAAATGTATAGGAAGCTAATATTTGTTGATTGCATCGTATGTGCCAGGAATTTTGCTATTTTTTAATTATTATAACTAATAGCCATCTGAGATACAAGCTTTTTCTTAGACATAGGCCTTTTTTTTTGTTTGTTTGACATGTATTTTATGGATATGGGAACTAAGGCCTAGCTAGAAAGGTGAAAAAGGCCAGGCACGGTGGATTATGCTTGTACTCCCAGCACTTTGGGAGGCCGAGGCAGGTGAATCACTTGAAGTCGGAAGTTCAAGACCAGCCTGGTCAACATGTTGAAATCCTGTCTCTACTAAAGAATAAAAAATATTAGCCGGGGGTGGTGGCACACACTTGTAATCCCAGTTACTAAGGAGGCTGAGGCAGGAGAATTGCTTGGACCAGGGAAGCAGAGGTTGCAGTGAGCTGAGATGACATGACACCACTGCACTCCAGCTTGAGCGACAGAGACTCCATTTCAAAAACAAAAACAAAAAAAGAAAGGTGAAAAAAACCATCCTAAAGTCACATAGCTAGCAAGCAACAGAATAAGAGTTAGAACTCAAATATGACTCACATAAGGCCGACTGTTTTTTTCTTCATTGGTCCTTGTTTCAGGGGAAGGGCAGTGCTTCTGTAGAACATACGTTGTTATGGCTTTGACTGTTCAATAAGTTTTTCAGTACCATCCAATATGAGTTTATCACTTAGCCTCTACACAAATTTTATTAAGTAAATTTTCCAAATGAAAACTTGAATCCACTATGGCCAGATACCTGTTGCCAAATATACGAATACAAATGGCATTTATTTGTTGAATATAATGTAAAATTATTTAAATGTAGTAACAGTTTGTTATGCTAACATATAATTATGCTAGTACTTCAAGAAGATAAAATCCTAGAAATGGAATCACAAGTAGACACATTTTAAAATTAAATGGATATTGTGAAATTATCCTCTATAATAATTGTAATAACTTACCCCTCAAAATTCTTTTGCTT
>NW_016107406.1:4385506-4439999 GCF_001604975.1 Cebus imitator
ATGTTGACCAGGATGGTCTCGATCTCTTGACCTCGTGATCCACCCGCCTCGGCCTCCCAAAGTACTGGGATTACAGGCTTGAGCCACTGCGCCCGGCCACTTTTAAGTTTTTAACCACTATTCTAGACACATTCCACTTTAATATGTATTAATTTGTTAGTGATATTGTGTGTCTTTTTCTTTATTAGCCATACAATTTCATGTGTTCTATGAATTCTTGTTCATTTTCTTTGCTCATTTTAATGGTAAGGATATTTTTTATTTTTAGGAGATTTTCTTATACTTGAGATATTAGCCCTGCCCATTATATGTGTTAAAGATTATTTTTTTCACATATTCTATCATTTATCTTTCAACTTTGGCTACAAAATTTATTTTTCTAACAAAATTATTTCTAGAATAATTTTAATTATTAACATAGGTAAGAATATAATCATAATTTATGTAAATAATTATAACAATATAATTTGTTATGAATGCTGGTCTGATAACAGTATTCAATAAACATCTGTTTAATGAATGAGGCAATATTCACAGAACTATCTATCTTCAGGGAAAAAAAATACCTAATTCAGTATATGAGAGAGTTAACCATGAAATACATAACAATATAATTTTTAATTGACCACGAGTATAAAAATATACCTTAAACAACATAATTTTTGGAGAAATTGGCCGCAAATTAGAATGAAAATAGAAATATTTGAGACTGTAATAGACAAATATGCTCAAGAGAGGAGCATCACACACTGGGGTCAGTTGTGGGGGAGTAGGGGAAGGACAGCAGGGGGTGGGGAGGGATAAGATGGGTAGAAATGCCCGATATAGTGTACACCTAAAGTAAAATTTAAAAAAAATAGGTGGAAGGAATGAATAAGACTTACTATTTGATAGCACAACAGAGTGACCATAGTCAATAATAACTGAACTGTACACTTTAAAATAAAGGGTGTAATTGAATTGCTTGTAACTCAAAGGATAAATGTTTGAGGGGATGGTTACCCTGTTCTCCATGATGTGCTTATTACACATTGCATGCCTATATAAAAATAATATCTTATATACCCCTTAAATGTATGTATCTACTGTGAAAAAAAAAAAAGAGTTGAGGGGAAAAATAGAGTACTAAGGAAAATTCTCTCTTAATAGCCCAAAATGAAAACAAAAAACAAAAAACAAAAAAAACCTATTTCAAGAAAGGACTCTTGGGGCTAGGCACGGTGGCTCACACCTGTAATCCCAGCACTTTGGGAGGCTGAGGCAGGCGGATCACCTGAGGTCAGGAGTTCAAGACAAGCCTGGCCAATGTAGTGAAACCCCATCTCTGCAAAAAGTACAAAAATTAGCTGGATGTGGCGGTGCATGCCTGTAGTCTCAGCTACTCGGGAGGCATGAGGATTGCTTAAAACTAGGAGGTGGAGGTTGCAGTGAGCCAAGATTGCACCACTGCACTTCAGCCTGGGTGACAGAGTAAGAATCCATCTCAAAAAGAAAAAAAAAAGGAAAAGACTCTTTTATGTTACCAAACAAACCCACAGGGCAATCTCTGTTGACGGCTGTATGCATCTCTTGCCTTTCATTTGTCACCAGTGGCCTGCAAGGGTTTTTACTAAGCAATTTGGCTGAGATAGCAGCAGTGGGGCAGAGCAAAATGTTTTGTCTCTACCACTTATTATCTGTGTAGAATTAAGTGGTTTACTTAACTCACCAGCCTCAGTTTCCCCCTCTGTCAAATGGGAATGACAATGCTGACTCATGGGATGGTTGTGAAGATTAATGTGAGCCAGGACATGTGACACTATTTTAAAATCCATACATTCTTATAAATCATATGTTGATTGTGATGACCATTCATAACATCATTTTCAAATAATGGGCAAATTAATCAATTCAGTTGTCTTTTACTGAGGAAATGAGGCATGAGAAGAAAAGAAGACATAGGTTCTGCTTTAATAGACCTTAAAAATCTAATAATTATAATTAGCATTTATATAGCAACATAGAATTTACAAAGTGCTTTCACTCTCTGTATTATTCATTCATTAATTCATTCAACCATGGAACTACAATGGCGATAAATTAGATAGAGCCCCTGACCTTGTGGCTAGGGAAAAACAAATACACACAAGAGAAAATAAAATGCTTAAAAGTTATAATACTTCCTGTATTATATGGTAAATGATAGGTATGAGTGCAGAGGGTGAATTTTAGGAGAAAGGTTGGAGAATGTCTCTCTGAGGCAGTCACAGACAAGCTGAGACCTAAAAAGACCAGCAGGGTTTGGCTATGTACAGAATTGGGAAGAGTGTTCCAAGCAGAAGAATCAAGTGGCCAAGAGGTCTGGCAGCAGGACAGACTAGAACACACTAGGCTCAAACCCAGAGGGGGGATGCAGAGCAGGGTTGGGTCACAGAGGGCTGGTGAGGCCACACTAAGAAATCCGGATTTTATTCTAAGTGCAATGCCAACCTACTGGAGGCTTGTAAGTCAGGTAATTTCTAAATGATGAAAAGATCACTTTACTGCTCTGAGGAGAATGGATTGAAAGGTGTAAGAATGGGAATGAGGAAACCACTAAAGAGGCTGTTGCATTAGTCAGGAGAGAGAAAGAGAATCTTTATTTCATTGTGACCAGTGGAATTTGTTAGATATGAGAGCAGACACATAAGCTCTACCGACATAACTCTATCTCATCCCTGGGGTGTCAGGGGTTCAGAGGAGGAGATATTATTTCCTCTAGTTCCAGGGTGGCAGTACTCTTTATTTCAGTGGTTTTGAGAGTTGAATTAAAATGATCATGGAAATTAAGCAATTGTTTTGCAGATTTACTTTAGCCGATCTGTCATAGATTTATCCATGTCAAACATCTACAGTTTGGGATTCTGATATGGCTTGGCTCTGTGTCCCCACCCAAATCTCATATTGAACTGTAATCCCCATTTGTTGAAGGAGGGGCCAGGTGGGAGGTGATTGCGTCATGGAGGTGGATTACCCCATGCTGTGTTGATGATAGTTAATGACTTCTCATGAGATCTGATAGTTTAGAAGTGTGGTACCTTCCTGTCTCTCCTGCCACCATGTAAGACATGTTTGTTTCCCCTTCACCGTCTGCCATGATTGTAAGTTTCCTGAGGGCTCCCCAGACTTGCAGAACTGTGAGTCAATTAAACCTCCTTTGTTTTATAAATTACCCAGTGTCAGGTAGTTCTTTACAGCAGCGTGAGAACATACTAATACAGAGTCCTTATTGATTTGCTGTGGCTGTGAAAACAAGTACCACAGACTGGGTGGCTTAAACAACAAGAATTAATTTTGTCACAATTCTGGAGGCTGGAAGTCTGAGATCAGATTGTCACTGGGGTTGATTTCTTCTGAGGACTCTGTCTCTGGCTTGTAGATGGCATCTTCTCCTGTGATCTCACATGGTCTTCTCTCCATGTCTGTCTGTTGTAATCTCTTCTTAAAGGGACATCCATCATATTGGACCAGTGCTCCTCTTAATTATCTCGTTTTAGCTTAGCTTAACAATCTCTCTCTCTCTCTCTCTCTCTCTCTCTCTCTCTCTCTCTCTCTCTCTCTCTCTGTTGGACACAGAGTCTTGCTCTGTTTCCCAGGGTGGAGTGCAGTGGTGTGATCTAGGCTCACTGCAGCATCCACCTCCTGGGTTCAAGTGATTCTCTTGTCTCAGCCTCCTGAGTAGCTGGGATTATAGGTACATGCCACCATCCACCATGCCTGGATAATTTTTGTACTTTTAGTAGAGGCAGGATTTCTCTATGTTGTCCAGGCTGGTCTCAAACTCCTGACCTCAGGTGATTGGCCTGGCTTGGCCTCCCAAAGTGCTGGGATTACAGGGGTGAGCCAACATGCCCGGGCTTAGACTACCTCTTTTTAAAGATGCTATCTCCAAATACATTCTGAGGCACTGGGGGTTAGGTATAAACGCATACATTTGGGGGAGATGCAATTCCTCCTAGAGTAGATTTTAAGAGGAAATCTGTTTTGGGGGAATCAAGTGTGATAATAAAAGTCAGAATACAGTTAACTTATTTCTGGCATTTGCTGAAATCGTTACATTTCTCCTAAGTCTTCAAGAAAAAGATGTGGTTTTCTTTCCTAATTAGTACCAACTGTGATGACTTAAATGCCTCCTCAAGGGATTGTTCAGCACATTCACTAAACCTTTGTTAGACCACCAGGCTACCTTTTGTTAATATTCATGCGATTTGTGCTCTGTTTGAGAGTAATATATTAACTTCCCTTCCGCTAGGTAAAATTTGGGGAGAAATGTGATAGGAACAAACAGGAGCTAGTGTTGATGCATTTTGCAATTATGTGCTTTCTCCACTTTCTCTCTGGTATATAGTTGAAAGTGGCAATTTTCATGCACATTTTGTAGCCATGATGCTTAGAGGCACCACCTCCTCTGCTGAAGCAACCATAGTTCAAGCCACAAGTTGCTCAGGAGATATCAGCACCTCTCTCGCTGTACACAGCCTGAGCACATGAAAAGAAGACACTGGTCAGCCTGAGCAGAGCCCCAGGTCAGTGAACCTCAGAAGTCTCTCTATGAGCACTATATGGATCCATGCTCACTCACTGGTTAGCAGTTTTGGATTTTATTTCCTTTGGTGAGGAGAGAGGTTTATTGGTAAACAGAATTCAGTTGGGTTTTGATATTTATGTCTCATGAAAATTTTGATTGAACTAGTTACAAGGCTTTGAGACTAATAAGGTACATGAGTGGTTACTTGCCCATGAGTAACGTGGAGTCGCAACCCTTGGAAAAGCTCTCTGTACCCCACGTGAATTATCATGATCAGAACCAGGAATGACTATTGGCATCTTCAGGAATCAAAGCTTGAAGCCAGAGAGTTTTTCTGGAAATTGGTGTTGCACTGTAACCTGTGGTGTTCGGGGAGGTCCTTAAATGAGGAAGGCCTTGATATTCCACCAGAGAACTTTCACTGGGTTACTTAGGAAGTTGCTGGGGCCTTTGGCTTCTATCACTCTAGATGAAGCAGAAAGATAACTGGATTTGGACTCAGATGCTAGCTGAACTACTACTAATTGTGTCAACTCCCTGAGCCTCAGTTTCTATACTTGAAAATCGGGATAACTCATAAATGGCTTGGGTCATAGAAGAAGCTTAGTAAACACTTGGAGACCGAATGAACACTTCCCTTCTTACTTGAGTTCGTCCGCCCTCCATCCTGCTGTCTTCTAATTCTTTGTCTCTGTCATATCAAAATCTCTTCTTAGAGATGGCTTCTTTAGATATTAGTATATCTTCATGTAGATTTAGCGTACTGTCATCCATCTTAGGGCTATCTTTAATCTGTGTCCTTTACTATGAAGAGAAAATTCCGTGTCCTCTTAAAGGGTTTTAAAGCATCATTATTTAGGAAATAGGTGGGAAGGCATTGGCGGCACCACCCAAAGTATGGAACAAAGTGAATGGTTATAGGAATGACTGTTTTGATAGCCTCAAAACTGTTGAGCTTCCGTATGGTAGCTATTAGTCTTTCTATCCCTATTGTCTACGCCATCACTCAACCACTGGAAGTAACATGGTCTTTCAGACAAAAACTAATTCAGGGCTGACTTTGCTACTTCAAACTATGTGAACTTGGGTAAGTTTCTTAACTTCTCTGAACCTCAGTTTCCTCATCTGTAAAATAGGAATAATATATAAATGATAACATTGAAGAGGTATTAGAAGCCTAAATAAAAAGAATGCATTTAGAGCACCTAGCACAGTTGTGGACACATGTAAGTGCTCCGTGAATGGTAATTATTCGTTGTTATAATATTGATTCTAATGTATTTTTTAAAAGCCCCTAAGAAAATGTCTAGAATAGAGTATGCTTAGTATGTAGTAGTAATGGTTACTTTATTTTGATTGTTACAAGAAACCTTTAAAACTATCATAAGGCCAGGCGCGGTGGCTCAGGCCTGTAATCCCAGCACTTTGGGAGGCTGAGGTGGGCGGATCACGAGGTCAAAAGATCGGGACCATCCTGGCCAACATAGTGAAACCCTGTCTCTACTAAAAATACAAAAATTAGCCGGGCATGGTGGCATGTGCCTGTGGTCCCAGCTACTCGGGAGGCTGAGGTGGAAGAATTGCATGAACCCAGGAGGCAGAGGTTGCAGTGAGCGAGATTGCGCCACTTCACTCCAGCCTGGGGACAGAGCAAGACTCCATCTCAAAAAAAAAAAAAAAAATGAACATAAATATTCTACCCATTGCCCTACCTATAAAGGAGCCTAACCAAACCAGGACCTAAGCTGCTGAGACCCAACAAAGGTGAGTCTTTAACCCACAGCCTCAATGCCAGCAGTTGTCTTGGACTTTCTTATTTTTATAATCCCTTTTGCTCTTCTATTATCTGCTGTGTTCCTTGCCTTCTTACTTCTGATTTCTCAGTCTGGCCTTGCACTCCAAGCTCTGTACATGTTCCTAAGGACCATGGATCAGGTGGCCAGCCCGATCCTTCTGTTTTAACTTGGGGACTGTGTACATGGCTTACCTTATCTTTGACTCCCACAAACTCCTGCCTTTCCCCTGGCCTCTGCTGGGCTCTGGATCCCCAACAAGGGCTTGGACAAAATCTAGCCATGATCTGTGTTTGGCCATTAGGAAGTCCTTGATCTTTTTTTTTTTTTGTTAATGTATTACTTCCAAGTATCTATTTGGTACCAAATTCCATCTTGATTATTTAATTATACTCTTTAGATGATCTCCCTTTACCTCTGCTGATTTATTTTGCTTGTAAGAGGATTCCAAGACCATTCATCTTGTCCTCATGGTGAGAAAGCTGCTTGCTATCTTCTGTTCATAGTATTAGCAATATTTTGTTGATTCTGACTCTGTCACTCTCTGGCACATAATTTTTATAAAGATTGCTTTACAGAACGTCTCAGTCCATTTTGTGTTGCTATAACAGAATAATACACACTTGGTAATTTATAAAGAAATATTTTTTTTCTCATCATTCTGAGAACTGAGAAGTCCAATATCAAGGTGCTGGCCTCTGGTAAAGGCCTTTCTGTTGTGTCATCTCATGGGGGAAGACAGAAGGGCAAAAGAGCATGTGAGTGAGCAAGAGAGAGCTGAATTCACTTTTATCAGGAGCCCACTCCTGAGATAATTAACCCACTTCTGCGATAATAATGTTACCCCATTCATGAGGGCTCTGCCTTTTAAAGGTTCTACCTCTCAACACTATTGATTAGGGATTAAGTTTCCAACACATGTACTTTGGGGGACATATTCAGAGCACAAGAGGGCCTGGTCTAATGACTAGGAGGATCATTGACCAATGGGTAGAACAGACTGAAACACTTTTGGCAAAACTGCCCTGGGTCTGTGCCAAAATGTCTAGAGAGGAGAGACCAAAGATCTTGCCAAAGCCCTTAGTCCGACTGCTGGCCCATGAATTCTGCTAGTTAAAGGGTTCAGCCAGCTTTAATTAAAAGCTTGATTCTATAGGTAGTTGCTTGATATCTATGCTATTTCTTACCCATTTGAATTCTGTAGACTTCTATAGCCTATTACCAAGCGCTATTTACTACAGGTTGAGCATCCCTTATCTGAAATGCTTGGGAGCAGAAGCGTTTCCATTTTGATTTTTTTTGGGGGGATTTTGAAATATTTGCATTATACTTATTGGTTGAGCATCCATAATCTGAAAATCCTAAACGCTCCAATGAGCATTTTTTAAAGCAATCATGTTGGTGTTCAGAATGTTTTTAATTTTGGAGCATTTTGGATTTCTGATTTTCAGATTAAGAATACTCAACCTGAATATACACTTCAGCAAATCCTTGTCAAAATAAGCTCAATAAATAAATATGCCGGCTTAGCTCTCTAAACTGTGATCTTCCCGTCATGCAGAAGCTTCCTGATAACAGTTAGCAAACTGTGGTCATGCTGTGTGTGCCCCTTGGGATCTGAATAGATTTTCATTCCATGTGGAGAAGTGGACAGGGCGAATGCTTAAAAGAAAATATATACCCACACTCCAGTAAAAACAACCCCACATTTATTTCAGGGTCATTCCATCAGGCAAAAAGGCTGCCTTTTAGCTGCTTTGATGCTTCATGAAACCTTTCAAGCTAGGAAGAGAGTGATTTTGGTTTGTGTGGCTAAAACACTAGAGAGGATGATTGGTTTCATTAGTCAGAGAGGAGTGATAATATGCTGCAATACTTCTCCAGTTATTGGGCACTTTATGTTAATAACTCATGATGGCTTGAGTGTTTAGGTATATATTTCAAACTCAGTGTAAAATACCATGCCATTAAGAATTTAAACACATTCTAATTTAATTATGGCCAAGAGCTGGTTCAAGCAATATTGTGTTTTTGTTGGCTAGTTTTAATATTGCAAATTTCAAATATAGAAAGATTTATTTTCTTTTACTCTTTGCTGTATTTAGTCTGGATTGTTAGAAACCTTAATCATTTAAAAGAGCACAGATTTGGAAAATAAAGTGCAATTGAAGTTATGGAAAATTGTATTTTTCTTCAATACTATTTTGTTTTCCATTTAGAAATGTGCCAAATTTTTCCCGCCCATAATAGATTGATTACTCACATATTCTTTTTACCTTCTTTTTGTCCTTCGATGACTTTTCCATTCTTTGAGCAGCTGCACTGTTGTCACATAATTTTTCTGCCACGGCCTAAAGTGAAAAAATCCCTACCCGTTGAAAAACGTATCAAAGAGATTATCATTTAATTACCATCCAACTCAACTTGGGATATAACAAATTGAGATGATTTCCTGGGTCCTGACTTCTGGGGGCTCCTGTGTAGTGACTTAGCCAGGCTACTGTAAGGGGGCTGCGGGGGGAAGAGTTGGCACAGGACAACTTGTAGTAAATAATATCTGGGCTTATGTATAAATTAAATCACATAAGACTACCTTGTCTTTTGGTTCCAGAATCCTTCAACACACTCTTCATACTAACTCCTTTTGGTTTTCTTTGTTAATCAATTTAACTAGCTTATATGAAAATATTTTTACAAATAAAATGAGGGCAAGAAAGGGGTTCCTCCTGTGAGATTTCCCTTAAAACTGAACACCCTGAATCTCTTGACCTGGACTCTTCAGCTTCTAAGGAAGAACTTGGTTATCAAAGCCATTTGGGGAACTGATAAATGGTATGCATTTAACGCCTATGCATAGCTTATATTCCTGATGGCAGCTTTTTAGGACTAATCCTCAGTTCTCTGCTATCTCTAGCATGGGGACCTTGTGATCTCCAAATGCAGTAGGCAATAGGCTCCCTAAATGTAAATCTTGGGTCTTTGAGTTCTCTGTGACTTTAAATTGGTAGCAAGCAGTGAAATGATAGATCCTTAGGGTGGGACAGCGTGTCCCAATAATTTTGTATTATGTTATTTAATTTTGAAAAAAATATAATATTTAACTTGGAAAAAGTACAAGCATGTCAATCTGGTTTTCTTATGTAAACTACAAAATGAGAAAAGTAATTGGTTGGTTGAAATATGAAGACAAAAAATTATATAGATTTAGGTACAGCTTTAGAGACAGTGGAATTATCTTCTTAATTAGCCTATGAATTAGCTTCATAATTATATAATATGTGCAAGTTATAGATATACATATATATGTGTGTGTATATATATAATGTATAGAGGCCATTTTACCCTCCAGGTTTTTTAGTTAGCCATTTATAAATATTTTTTCCATGTGGCTTCAGAAGCCTTCATGCGTTATATGTCTAATAGGTGAGAGCTATCTATGGAGTTGCTATAGAATGATTTTCTTGAACTTTATGCACTGTTGAATTTTTGGTGTGAGATTTTTGAGTAAAAAGTAATAGACAGAGTGATAACTCTTGCTTTAATTGCCTTATTGACCAAAAAGCTGGCCCCAATTTACATGACAATCAGCATAGAGAAGTGAACCAATTTTCAATTCAACTTTACCAGCACATTCCCTCCCAGAAGCCACTTTCAAAATATTACCTCCCACATTGCACAGTCCCCTTACCACAAACACCCACAGCCATTTCCTGAGGCTTGTCTCTATAGGACACCAAAACATTTAAGGGGGAAGTAAAATGCTCCAAATGCTTCCCAGATGTCTGAATGTGTGGCATAATTTGGCATCAAAATGATTGGAGTTTTCATTTTCCAACTAGATGGTTTGGTAACATGCAAATGCAACCTTAATCTAGTAAGTAAGTTTCTTTTGTTTTTCTCAAGTAGACAAATTCATGAAGTATTTAATGAACGCAAACTATGCACCAGGTACAGTAGCTGGGATTAGAAAGCTTTAGTAAGTATGGACACATAATGAAGTGTATGCTTTCATGAAAAGTATGCATACTGCATGTATGGTACAAATATAGTAAATATTCATGCTTTTAATCAAGGAGATTGTATTTGTTATACACCTCTTTAAGTTGATAAGTTTAATATATTAGACTCTGGACAATGTGTCAATTATCTATCAAAATATTTTTCACATGTCAGAGAACAGAAAATGGAGACAAGGAAGGAACAAGTCCAAGATTGTGAGAAGAGGGCAAGACAGAAACGTGCTTCCCTGTTCTCAGCAGCTCGTCTTCCACCCTCCAGGCTGTAAGAATGTCGAGTCGTCCTGCTGGGGTGGACTAATCTCAAGGAGATACAAAAAATAAAAAAATTGTTCTCATCATCTCCCCTAGTCAGGATTGTCGTTCTGAGGTCTGATTGTTCCAATCATACAATCTCAGTGCAAGAGGCAGACTTAGAAATCTATCAATAAATATGTATCCAGTGTTACTCTGATCAAAGCATTTCTTTGCTAGAGAATACCCATGTGTGTACCTCCAACACACGCTGTAGGTACGTGGCTAATTGGAAAGCTCTAGAGCACTGGTCCTTGATCTTTTTGGCACCAGGAACTGGTTTCGTGGAAGATATTTTTCCATGGACAGGGATCGGGGGACATAGTTTTAGAATGAAAGTGTTCCACCTCAGATCATCAGGCATTAGTTACATTCTCATAAGGAGCACACAGCCTTTATCCTTCACATGCACAGTTCACTGTAGGGTTTGCACTCCTGTGAGAATCTAATGCCGCTGCTGATTTGACAGGAGGCCGAGCTCAGGTGGTAATGCTTGCTCAGCTGCTGCTCACCTCCTATTGTGCTGCCCAGTTCCTAACAGGCCTTGGACCCATATTGGTCTGCAGCTTGAAGGTTGGCAACCAGTGGTCTAGAGGAAATAATCTGACTTGACTATAGGACCTCCAAGTGATGAGAGGCTTTAAGCTTAGTCTATCACACTCCTTTTCAGGATGAAAAATTAGAGACTCAAAGGAAGAAAGTAATTGGTTCAAGGTGACCACAACTGTTGATGTCAGGGTGACAAACAAAAAACACAGTCCTCCCATGTGTTAGTCTCCTGGATGCTTGTTTTCTTTTCCACCACTTGATGCTCCATGTTCATTCCCTAGTGAGGAAGACGCATAAATGGGAAGAACTGAATGATTATGTGGAGCTAATTTTATTTATTAAGCAACCTCTATTTCCCAGATTCTACTTCTGTGATAGATTGCAAAGATGGCCCCAGGTCTTTACCCTATCCTGTATCCATATGATTTACTATGCAACTCTGTGGCTTTTCCTATCAAGAGGCAGTATATGTTGCCAACCCCTTGAATTTAGGCTGGCCTTGAGACTGGCTTTGACTCATGGAGATTACCAAAGTCTCACTGTGCCAGTTCTGAGCCTAAGCCTCAAGAGGCTTGCATGCTTCTGCCCTCTCTTGGAAATGTGCCAACATCTTGAGATTAAGCCTGGGCAACCACATAGCCCAGTCTCCCTTGTCATCCCAGACTGCAGCTATCCTAGACCAGCCATTCAATAGCCTACCTGCCACCTGGTTGCAGTCTTATGAGTGAGTCCAAAAGTCAGCCATGTCTGCCCCGGGTCAGCTACACCACCCAACTGGGCAATAATAAATGCTTACTGTTTTTATCCAGTGAATTTTGGAGTTTTTCTTTTTTTTTCCTCAACAATAACAACAGATACAACTATAATGGTGTCTAGTCATGTGATCTTGATTTTGGTACATATTTTTCAAGTCTCTGCATTCTGAAGGGCAGAAAAAGTGTCTGTCACACATTTATCCTGGCTTAGCTGGATTTTTGCAGCTTTCAAAAACTATGGCACCAACATAGGTGTTGTCCTCATGTGGCATCTCTCAGAGAGAGGCTCCTAGGAGGATGTGGTTATCAGCTAGAGGGCTATAATGAAGCCAGGAGTCATGCAGCTTCTGATACTCTGGTTCACTGAGTCTTTGCTTATGGGATCCCCCATGAACATCAAAGGTTTGTCCTACTTAAAACTCAGATGCAACCTACTAGGGACTGAATTGTATCCCTCGACACTCTTATATATTAAAGCTCTAATCCGAAATGTGGTGGTATTTGGACATGGGCCTTTGGGAGGTGATTAGCTTTAGGTGAGGTCATGAAGGTGGGGCCCTCATGGTGGGATTAGTGACCTTAAAAGAAGAGACACCAGAAAGCTTGCTGTCTCTCTCTTCAGTATGAGGACAGAATGAGAAGGCAGCCCTCTGGAAGCCAAGAAGAGAGCCCTCACCAGGATCAGACCATGCTGGCACCCTGATCCCAGACTTCCAGTCTGCAGAACTGTGAGAAAATAAACGTCTTTTACTTAAGACACCAGTCTGTGGCATTTTGTTATGGCAGCCCAAGCAAACCAATACGTAGCTGTTTCTAGTTAGACAGATGTTTGGCATTGCTTCAGGGGAAAGTAATCTGAATGGGCAAATGCATTTTTGATCCAAGATGTTTTCAAAATGTGAAGAGTTAGCCAACATGTGCTTGTGGCTGTCCTGGGGAGTAGTTTCTGGGCAAAGGGAGAAATTTCAGGAGGGGCCAGAAGAAGCTTCCTTCTCTTCCATGCCAGGAAAGCACATGTTTCTTTTTAGAAAGAGGGTGACAGAAATCTACATGCAAGTCACTGGCCCATGGAGATTTATGAAAAGCCTATAACCCCCTTCTTTTAGCTGTAAACAGACTATAGTAAGCAACCTCCCTACTAGTATGTGATTGTCTTCCTTCTTTCAGTTACTGGTAGCCTCTGTTGAATTTGTGATTGAAATTGCAATAAGTAAAGTCTTCACAAAGTCAAATGAATGAGAAGCAAAATGCAAAAAAGAGGGAAAGTGATGACTAGGACTTGTGCCAAGTAGAATTCCCAGTACCCACTCAATTGGCGGGTCTTAAGGCATAAATATTAGGCATAGACAATTGTGCCCCACTGAGACTTCCTCTATTTCCTGAAAACCAATAATTCTGTTAAACAATTCTGAATTTCTCACGTGTGACTTGGAGAGTCGGGTTTTATGACCACATAACTACAGGTTGAGCAGTTTTTCTGTACGTGCCAGATAACAAATATTTTCAGCTTTCCTAGCTATGTATGCAATAATAGCTCAGTTCTACAGTCATCTCATGAAAGCAGCCATATACGATGCTTGAATGAATGAGTGTGACCATGTTCCTAAAACACACCTAAAAGAGGTGACAGGCTAGATTTGGCCTGTGGGCTGTGTGTTTGCCAAGGCTTGTTCTACTGGGTTAAATGAATCAATGGCCACAAGGTGCTTTAAGCAGTGCCTGTAACATGGTGACCTCTTCTGAACTGTTTGCTATTGGTTTTCCTTGCCTGGCATGGAGCAAGACAGCAGGGGCTGTGCACTAAGAAGAGTGGGTTAGGAAGAAGTAAATTTAAGACTCAGTCAAATAAATATAAGAACAGGGGTAAATTGGGTGGAGGCACACATAGCCCCAGGGCTTGGTAGAGAATTAATTTAAAGAATGTAATTCTCTTGTGGTGCCAGGAAATTAACATGTCATGTCCCATCATGAAATAAGCTATCCTCCCTTTCTCTTCCATGTTAGCCTTATGAACTGACGTCTATAGACATTCTGCATGCATAAACTCCCCTGATACCCTGTAACCCACTGTATCCAGCAGAATTATGAGGCTATCATTGTGACAAGACAAAGCAAACAGAGCTTTAAATCTCAAGGCGTATCATCTTGCATGACCCAGATTGTGTCCACACTAATGTTGTGTCCAAAATTCTTACATGATTTACAAATCTTTTCACTCCGTCTGGTTGCATTGGCTCAATTCTGGATGCATTGCTATATTAGCTTTGTGCAGGTGTGTGAAAACATTTGAGCATGATGAATTGTTTCTCCAAGAGCCAAAAGGTAAATGATGAAAGAATTGGATAGAAAACATGTTAACAAGATATTTTATATTAGCTCCGAGGAGCTAGATCAATTACTATGACGTGTTACATGTTCAGAAGTCAGGAAACTCTGAATTATGGTTCCCAGTATGAACATAACTCAGCCCCTTTGCACATGCAATATTTTATATGACTGTATATGGTGTTAACTTTAATGCCTTAACATCTATGCTTAATGTGGCAACTATAAATTTGAATTTCTTGACTTTAGAGGTTATAACATTTAACCATACAGTTGCATTGACATACTTACTGCATTCAAATATTTCTTGGGATAACAGTATGAAAAATAACTATCCTATATGTATGAACCTGGTCTTTTTAATTAACATGAAGAAAAAAAAAAAGAGTGTGGTCTTGTCAGTGTTTAGCTCTATGGACCTCTCTAGATCATTTGAACTAAGTGGCTTGTGACTGAACAACTTTCACTTCCTGGTGGTTTCTACATCAAATCATATTTTGAGGAAGAAGGATTTCTGGACTTTGTTGTGTTATTTATTTTAGGAAGTTTGATCATCCTAGAGGTGATATGAAAAATGTAAGACATGTGAAGAGCTTAATTCCAGGTTGCATTATTTACACTATAATAACTGTGAATAGAATCACCTTCATTTTAAAATCGAACAAGAGAGTCAGATAGGAGATTTATAAACTATAAAATTCTACATGGCTGAGGTTTAACAATTCTTTCCCATTAAGAAAACTGATATTGTGGCTAAGTGTGGTAGCTCAGACCTATTATTCTACCACTTTGGGAGGCTGAGATGAAGGATCCCATGAGCCCAGGAGTTTGAGAACAGCCTGGGCAACATGGTGAGACCTTGTCTCTCTCTGTCTCCATCTCTGTCTGTCTGTCTGTCTCTCTTTCTCTCTCTCTCTCTTTCTTTAAAGAAACTGGTATCGGGGCACTTGTTTCTTCTAGATATATTTCTTTGCTACCATGTGCACATTGTTTTATGCAAAGAACTTTCTCTAGTTTTAGGAAAATCCATCTCTCTTTTCCTCATTCCCATACTATTCAGGGATACAGCTTTCTCTGGTTTTAGCAAATAGGTTGTGAGACAGCTGTTCGGACCACTCTTGGCAAGAAGCCGGAAGAGCCAGGAGGGAGTCTGTACTCTTAAACCACTTTGCTATTATAACTACTCCCAAGTTTCTTGTTCTTGAGCCATGTACTCACCCCTGCCACGCAAACCTACATGTAGGTACAGTCAGTATGGATCTTATTTCATAAGATCAGGTGTACAGGAAATTTGGTTTTCTTTATTTTCTTTAAATTGATTAAATTTTAACTCCCAGCACCCATTCTACCAGACTATATTATATGCTGCTCACAAGAGCCATATTTTAAGTATAAGGATATAGAACAGTTGAAAGCAAAATAATGAAAGATGATATTGACATAGTTTGAATATACGTACCCACCAAATCTTGTGTTGAGTTGCGATTCCCAGCGTTGGAGGTGGGTCCTGACGGGAGGTGTTGGGGTCATGGGGGAAGACGCTTCATGGTTTGGTTTGATGCTGTTCTCATGAGATTTGGTTGTTTAAGTTTGTAGCACCTTTCCCCCACTCTCTCGCTCCTGCTGTCACCCTGTAAAGAGCCTGCTCCCACTTCACTTTCTGCCATGAGTAAAAGCTCCCTAAGGCCCCCCAGAAGCTGAGCAGATGCCAGCCCATGCTTCCTGTAAAGCCTGCAGAACTATGAGCCAATTAAACCTCTTCCTTCCTTCCTTCCTTCCGTCCTTCCTTCCTCTCTCTTTCTCTCTCTTTCTCTCCCCCCCCCCCCCCCCCCCCCCCCCCCCCCCAACAGAGCCCTGCTCTTTTGCCCAGGCTGGAGTGTAATGGTGTGATCTCAGCTCATTGCAACCTCTGTCTCCCACATTCAAGTGATTTTCCTGCCTCAGCCTCCCAAGTAGCTGGGATTACAGGCACATGCCACCACACCCAGCTAACTTTTGTATTTTTAGTAGAGATGGGGTTTCACCATGTTCACTAGGCTGGTCTTGAACTCCTGACCTCAAGTGATCCCACCCTCCTCCGCCTCCCAGAGTCCTGGGATTTGCAGCATCCTGGATGAGACTGGAGACTATTATTCTAAGTGAAGTTAGTCAGGAATGAAAAACCAAACATCCTGTCTTCTCATTGATAGGTGGGAGCTAAGCTATGAGGACGCAAAAGCATAAGCATTATACAATGGACTTTGGGGACTTGGGGGAGATAGATGGAGGGGTGGTGAGGGATAAAAGACTACAAATATGGTTCAGTGTATACTGCTCAGTTGATGGGTGCACCAAAATCTCACAAATCACTGCTAAAAAACTTACTCATGTAACCAAATAGTACCTGTATCCCAATAACTTATGAAAAAAAAAGTAAAAAGTAAAATAAAAAATGTAATACTAAATTTTTATGACCCTAATAGTAAAAATCAAAATATATAAAGTAAAATCCACCTGAAGTAAAAGGAGATATTGGCAAGTCCACAATTACAATTGGATTTGTTAGAATAAATAGCCAAAGCTATTAGAATAAACAATTATTCTAATACAACTGTGGTTAGAATTTTGACACAACTGTTAGAATCTGTAGACAAACAATAAATAAGGATGTAGAAGAGTTTATCAACATTGTCTACCAACTTAATTAACATGTATAAAATTCTTCACTCAGCAACTGTGTAAGATAAATTACTTTCAAGTACACACAGAACATTTATTTAGCAAATATTGACCACATGCTGGGTAATAAAATAAGTCTCAACAAATGTCTAAAGATTAAAATTGTGCATAGTATATTCTCCAATCATAGTGAAATCATGCTAGAAATAAATGCAAAATAATCACTAGAAAACCCTCAAATGTGTGGAAATTAAGCAATACACTTTCAAGTAAATCCATGGGTCAAAGAAGAAATCACAATAAAACTTAAAAACTTTTTCACTGAATGATAATGAAAACATAACATAGCAAAACTTCTGGGATAAATCTAAATAAGTGATGTGAGGGAAATCTATGGCTTTAAATGAACATGTCTAAGAGGAAAGGCTGAAAATCAAAGGTGTTATCTTACAGTTCAGGAGGTTAAAAACAGAAGAGAAAATTAAAAGGTAGGAAAATGGAAGGAAATGATAAAGATAAAAAATCAATGAGATACAAAACAAATATATAATAAAGAGAATCAACAAACCAAAAGTTGTTTTTCAAAGTATTCTAATGAAATTGAGAAAACCCTAGAAAACTAATAAAGCAAGCAAACACAAATGACCAATATCAAGAATGAAGAAAGGAATTATCATAGAGGTCCTATAGATATTAAATGTATGATGAGAGGGAATTATGAACAAATAATGCCATAAATTAAAACAATTTGACAAGATGAACAAATTTCTAGAAAAATTTAACAAAGCTGAAATAAAAAAGTAGACAATCTGAATTTTCTAGTTTAATTTTAGAAATTGAATGTGTGATGAAAATTCCCCCAAAGACAATGATGGGCTCAGATGACTTCAGGACTAATTTTTTTCTAAATATCTAAGAAAGAATTCACACCAACCTTTCACACACTCTTCTGCAAAACAGGAAAAGAGACATCACTTCCCAACTTGTTTTATGAAGATGAAGATGGAATAATTTATATGCCAAAACTTGATAAACGTATTATTAAAAATTCAAAATCACAGATCAACATTTTTTATGAACATAGATACAAAAACTCCTAAATAAAACACTAAGTAATGCAGTATGACTGATATAAACTGTGCATATGCATACACACACACACACACACACACACACACACATACACAGAGCACTACTGCTGTCAAGTTGAATTATTACAAGAATATAAGGCTAGTTTAACATTAAAAAATTAATCAATGTGATTCATAATAATAGAATAAAAGAAAAAAACCTTATCATATCAATGTCATAAAATTCAATACTCATTCATGATTAAAAATACTTTTAGCCAACTAAAAACTGAGGGATATTTCCTAATCTAAAAGGTATCTGTAAAAAATCTAGAGCAACATCATATTTAATCATAAAAAATTAAGTGACTTCTCCTGAGATAGGGAATGAGGGAATGAAATAGGTTGGTTACCATTACTTCTCCTATGTAACATTGTATTGAAGAGCCTAGCCAGTGGAATAAGGAAACGAATGAAATAAAAGATATATGGATTAGAATGGAAAAGATTAAAATATTTTCTTTGATGAAAATATTATTCAGTTTGTAGAATATTTGAAAAAATATTATCAATCTGAGAATTTTGCAAAGTCATTGAATGTAAGGTCAGTATGCAAAGTATTTCTATAAATTAGCAAGAAACATTAAGAAATCTCTTTGAAATGATACCATTTTCACAGGTGAACTATCAAATATATAAAAATAAACTTAATGCAAGATATGTATAACTCCAACAAAGAAAACTATAGAGGATTATTGAAGTAAATTGTAGAAGAACTAAATAATGGAGGAATATACCATGTTCACGGATTAAAAGACTTAAAATTATAACAATTTCAATTGATTTATAGATCAATTCAATGCAATACCAATGAAAAATCTCAGCAGGTTTTCTTCTCATGGAAATTGACAAATTGTGTCTAAAATTTATATACAAATTCAGAGACAAGAATAAGATCAATAATCTTGAAGAATAACAAAGCTAAGAGATTTACAATACCAGATATCAGATTTTACTATAAAGCAAAATGAATTAAAATGAGATAATAGTGGCACAAGCACAAAGCGTACAACAGAATAAGGAATACAAATACAGACTCTCACATATGTGATCACCTGATTTATAATACAGGCATCACTGCATTGCAGTGGTGAAAGGAATGCCTTTTTAATAAATTTGTTCATTTCTAACCATCAAGGGAAAAAACCAAATCTTTACCCCTGTTTCACACCATATACAAAATGTCAAATTCAGAGGAAACAGTAACGTAAACATAAAAGCTAAGACAATAAAGCTGTTAGAATATAACATTTGAGGATGTCTTCGAAATCTTGGGGTAGGGAAAATGTCCTAAACAGAACACAAAAAGCACTAACCATAAAATGTACTATTTATGAATTGCACTACATTAAAATTAAGAACTTCTGCTCATCAAAAACTCTAGTAAGGAAGTAAAAAGGTAAGCCAAAGGATAGATATATATGCAATACAAATAACCGAGAAAGGATTCATGTCCAGATTTAAAAACAACAGAAACACAAACAACTCTTGCCTTAGCCTGCTTGCCTGCTTGGGTTGCCATCACAATATACCATGGACTGCATGCCTTAAATAACAGAAATTTATTTTCTCATAGTTTTGGAGGCTGAGAAGTACAAAATCAAGGTTCTGGTGGGGTTTGGTTCTTCCTGACTTGCAGATGGCTGCCTTTTTGTATCCTTACATGGTGAAGAGGTCGAGAGAGAGGGAGAGAGACAGAGAGACAGACAGAGAGAGAGAGAGAGAGAGATCATCTGAATTGCTCTCTGCCCCAGGAATCAATTTTTGCTCACTTGAGGGCATTCACACCTCTGTTGAGTATGTATATTTAGAGAGAAAATTCCTATGGCTAGTCCCTTAGAACATTCCTATTTCCCAATTTTTCTTAGCCTTGTTTGTTCAACTCTTTGTCGAATTTTGTGAGATACTGCTTCGTCTTTTACTAACATTCCCTTTCTGTTACTTATAACTAAAATAACCTAAAGAGAAAAGCGAAATATCTACTCGTAAAGGCTTTAAAAAAAAATCTATTTTGTTTAAAACACCCGGGGGGCTACTACAGGAATTTATGCCATGATACTCTTTATCAGATATGTTTTCATGTTAGCACCTGCTTTTTGTACAAAAAAAGGTAGATACCAGTTTTTAATTCAAACTGAAGATACTCTGAATGCCGCATTTATATCTACATGTTATAGAAAAGGCAACAGAAAATTGCTTTGAAAAATGGAAAATACCTCTGTATCTGAATAATTTAGATACTGAACCTATTTTCATTTGCATTTTACACATGTATACTAGCCAGCCCACAAAATGCTGAACAAGTAGAAGAATCAATGTCTGAATTTAATTTTGCAAAGAAATTTAAAAGCTGGTAGAAATGGAAGATTAGAAGAAGGATCTCATTTCATTTCATCTCATGCACTATTATATCATCAAATCAAATCTGAGATTAGAGTGTGGGTTGTTTTCTTTTAAGAAATTTACTTTTAAAAGTGCTATCTATATTTAAATTTATTTTAAGATATCTTTGATAAGACTGGAGTTATGATTATTATATTAAGTTTTTATTCCTGACAGTGTACATGTTTTTGTTTTTACTTTTGCTGATAATGCAAATTAAAGATTCTGTTTTCTATTGTCTTTATAACTTATTAATCTGGTTGTTTGTGGTCTATCTTTTCTTCTCTTTATATTGTCATTCTCCTAGATTGGAGAATCGTTATTGTAACTTTTAAGTCTTGTGTTCTTTTCTTCACTACTTCCATGTTTTTGATAACACCCATCTTGAAATCTTTAGATCATTTTTCCATGACTCTTGATTTTAAGAGAGTTCTTGGTGCTTCTTTATAATTGTGTTTTCTCTGATATGCAATTGTTAACAACCATAACATAGAAGTAGGATCAAGCATCTCTCCTCTGCATTCCTGGCTTTACATAGCTTCCACTGGGGCTTTACAAATCTCTGCCTTCAATGGCACAGGTGAATATCAATCCTTTATTAACATATACATTTGAAAGAAATGTGGCTGCTTCTGCTTTTTCTTTTGGGTGGGAAGACAATTTTTAAATAATGTTTAATAATGTAATTGATTAAAATCAAAGTCTCCATTCATTGAGTGCTTTTCTGGACATAAAGCATTATATAAGCTTTTTACATATGTGATATGAGTTAATCTCAGGACAATGCTGGGATGTAAAGTTCTAATTCCACACTCAGAGGGTTGCTTAAAGAAACTGAACCTTGTAGAGGTTGCCTGTGAATAAATGTCACAGGGCTGGAGAGTGGTAGGAAAAAATAACATTCAAATTGAAATAAAATATAGGTCTATATAATCCCAAAGCCTAAGCTCTTTCCACGCAGGTAAATATTTCTGAAAAGTTTGAAAATATTAACTTAAAGGATAACAGATCCATGAAGATTTATGAAAGAACTTGAAGTGTTTAAGGGATATATGTGTGCCAGGAGCATACTAGGTACTCACTCCCTGTTTGCTTTAGACTGGATGATTGATGGATTTATTAATAAATCAATAATTTAGAAGATAAATTGTTTTGTGGAGTCTTTTTGAGCCAGAAAACTAACCAGGTTGGCCTCTTTTTCTGATGCACTTTGCATGTTTGTGTATTTGATGCTGTGGAGATGTTTCAGTCAAGTGGAGAAATTTATGGTTTGTGTAGGTGACTGAGAGTTGATTAAAGAAACATTGTACGCCTTTTCCCCATGTGTCTTGCTTTGGCTCTCACAGCACCCGAGCTAATAGCCAGGGCACCTGCAGTCTGTGGGCTCAGCAATTGCTTTTCGGGCTGACAGCAGCTGTCAGCTGAGGGCCCAGGGGATTTCTCATCACAAAGTGATCAGATGATCTCATCACAAAGAGGAGGTTGGAACTTTGTCCACTTCCTGGGCAAAGAAGAGCTCTCTTCTGGTTAGGATGTAATCAGGCACCCTCTTCTAATCAAATTGCACATGGGTGCTTCCAGTTACTTTGAGCTGGTATCTTTGCATCCATCAGCAGATTGACTAGGGAGAGACCCAAGAGGAGGGGGCCTGTGTTTCCGTTGAAGACAGCAGAATTGTGTTCCATGAGGCCTTGAAACTGTTTTCATTTTTATTTGGCCAAATCAGAAGATTCAGCAGCAATGGGGAAGGCTGCAGAAGTCAGGAAGTAAGCCTAAGAATATGTAGGTATCAGAGCAAGTATTGTGGTCAGAGAGGTATGTTCTTGTTTTCATGGGAGCGGACAGGAGCCATAGGTGCACATCCATTCTGGCCTCCCAGCCAAATCCCTGCAAGAATGAAAGCCTGGCTCTCTTCCTGTATTATCCTTTCTGTTGTGTGTTCATTGGTATTTGGATAAATGATATTTATACAACACTTACAAGAAGCCAATCCCAGTGCTAGACGGATGACATTGTAGAAAAAATGAGAGAAGAAAAATTCTGGAATGTAATGGAATGTATGGGCAGAAGATTTTTATATAGATAAGACTTATATGACCACATGAGATGGCATGGAATTAAAAGATTAATGATGATGCATGCAGCTGACAACACCACTGGACTGCAAGCTTCATGAGAACAGCTGCTTTGGGTCTTCACTAGTGTATCCCCAGCACCTAGAAAAGTGCAGGACTCACTAATTTGCAGAATGAGTGAATGATCAGAGCATAGAGGAAGGTGAAGCAGTATGTATTATAGCTAAAAGATTAAGCTATGAGATTTCAATCATTGGCCTGCCCCTCGCTGTCTAATATTGGGCTCCTGTTTTAATCTCTCCAAATCTCAGTGTCCTCATCTGCAAAATGGAATTTACACGAGCACCTAATATATGGCATTGTTATAAAAATGAAGTGAGATTATATAAAAAAAGGAGATAAGCACATTGCAAGGTTTATATTAAAGGGTCAATACAGCTTAGTTATTTTTGATATTAATGGCTAGAATGTCAGTATGGTTGATTTTACATGGAGATGAAATCAATGGATGGAGGCAAGACTTGCAATCTACTGGCAGCTCTAACACTCACAAGATGGAACATTTGGGGCAAGTCAGTTCCTTTTTCTGGATCCCCAGTTCTTCATTTAGAAAAGGAGGTGGCTGGAGAAGATGGTCTCCAAGATTGCATTAGACATTTTTAGTTTGGAGTGGGGTTGCAAAATCAAATGCCTGCAGAAACCTGGCAGGTAATAATAGCATGCCGAGTGAGCTACGTGTAAGAAAAACTTGATCTCAGCATCAGGGACAGCTGAAAGGAGTGGAGGCTCAGTAAACTGAGCACTGCTGCTGAATGCTGCCATGGAGAAATGCGTGCTCCGCAGTACCATATATTCTGAATTTTTTCAGAAAAGCTGGGAATTCACATTTTCTATGAATTCTTGCAGTTTTTGAGAGCTAGGAATGAATTCAGTTATTTGTCAATTTGTTTTAAATATTGTTCGGGCTACTACTTGTGAGCCAAACAAAATATGTCTAGGGGTCACTGTGGTTTGCTGCTTTCTTTTGGGTCCTGGAAGTTAAGAAGAAGCCAGGGTCTGGAAAATGAGTGTTTTCAGGGCAAGTCTTAACAAAAGCAACATCACTTGCTGACTGTGAGATAGAGTGGCTTAGCCTCTGCTTTGCTTATAAAATTTCTGGGGATGGATGATCCCATGCCTACCAATACGGAAAACCATCTGCAGGTAGTGAGAGGACTGAAACTCAATCCTGTCCTGGCTGGGACAGAAGTGTTTAGGTTTTTGCTTTCTCTGCTATTTTCAGCCACATTTGGGCTGTTCGAGATCCTTAAGGGTGTTAAGAATGGCATAAGACTCCTGAGAGGGAACCTAAGTTGATACATACCCATGTGCCACTTTTCACGTTTATGTTAAAACTCGCTTTAAATAGAAGATCAATTGGAAAGGGGGATGACCTCTCAGAGTTTCAAGATTAGGGGGAGATATAGTAGGAAGAAGCCTCCACACCAGGTATTTTTGATATGCTTTTTGTAGGATGGAAGCAGGAGACATGGGATTTAACCACATTGTCCAGAATCACAATTTCTGAGTGTGAGGTCTTCGGAAAGACAGAAAATCCCGTGAATCTATCAATCTAGCCAGGGCCAGTCAAGGATTGTGTGAGATCCAGGCTGCTGGTCCAGTAAGAATGCCCTTCTGGATGGGCGGCAGTCAATTTCTACAGATGGAAAATTCATCTTGATTCAACCGGCTGACCTCGGGTAGGCATCAGTAGGAATCAAACTGAGCATGATATGGTCTTTAGACCATTTAGCAGCTCACCAGATCAATTGCTTTTTTTGTAACTGCAACTTTTCATTTGGCATCGTAAAGATGCAACCTAAATAAAGCATTAGCTTCTAGAATGTGTTTAAATTGAGTTTCTGGATACTTTGGCATGTATCCAGTTTTAAATATGTTCTGATCTAACTCTAATTTCTAATCAAAGGATCCTAGTATATAGAACATTCCCGTTAATAATGATACCTTAGACATCCATTAAGTCTGGACATTAATTTTATGGAAATTCTCAATACATCTCCATTAGAATTTTTTTTCTGGGGAAAATTAGTAATAAAAGCTTTTAATAAATGTCATAAATATCTATGTTCAATCACACCATTATCCAAATTAAAGCCAGACCAAAATAGAAAATAGTTACCCCTGCTGAAAGTCATGACCTTCAGGAGACATTTTGAAGAAAGAAATTATGTGCTCTGTTATTACTCAAAATGCATTTGTTACAAAGAATAATTAGCTAGTGGGAGCAAATTGCTACTTATTTGACTAGTGCCTGAATTCCCTGGTCTTTCATTGCATGCCTAGCAGCTCATGCAATAAACCCTATGGTCCGTCCAAGTTGTAAAAACAGGCATAGAAGCCAGGAAAGTCAAGGTTTGCGTCCTGCACTCTTCTTTGACTAGATCTGAGATCCTGAGCAAGCTATTTACATTTCTTGAATCTTGATTCCACCATCTTTAAAAGGAGTCTTACCAAGTAGGAGTATGATAGATTATGAATGGGGAGCTCTAACACTGCTTTTGACTAATAGGTGGTGCTAGCTAAGTGCAAGCCATTATTGTTAATATCTGGCATTGAGGGGGACGTAGGTGTACAGGTTTTCAGAGGATCGAAAAGAAGGATAATGGGGAGTAAGTGCTGGCTTTTATGCAGACACTTTCCTGCCCTTCTTGGGCCCTTTCTTGTATTCTTGGTAACCACTGAGCTGGAAGTGACAGAGGGAAACACATGCTCATGTGCTCTAGTTCTTTTCTTTCACACCTAAAGCTATGGGCTGTGGTATGATTACTGCCTAACATTTGCCCCATTTGACCTGGCCTCTAAAACCACAATAAAGCAAATCCAGTTCTTAAGAAATGAGGGTGGTAGAAGCCTACTGGAAATGTGGAAAGACAAGACACAGAACCAGAAACACTGGCTTCCCAGCTGCCAGATGGGTGTTGCCTTGCTTTCGGCCTTTATTAATTGGCCAGCACCTCATACTTTTAAGCTTCAGGTGTCTGGCCTGAGACTCCTTTGTTTCCTGACCTTTTGGCCACCACCTGTGGTCCTTATACGTAGGTGGCTATAATTTGGAAACATTAGAAGTCATCTAGTTAAAGGATTTTCATACTGTTTTTTAAAGACAGCATGACTGTTTCTTTAAACAAAATCTTACGAGGAAATATAAATGAATGAAAGACATAAAAATTATAATTGCTCTGGTTTTAAGCAAGAGTGGATGGAGCAGAGTTTTTCCCATTCATCCTCCTCATTCCAGCCCCCTGCTATTTCCAGGAATAGTAGTTAGAACCATAGATTCTAGTTTGATCTTCCCTGAAAATAAGTTCCGAGAGGATAATTGATCTGCTCAAGGTCACATAGTTAATTAATGGAATGATGAGTCTAGGGCACAGGTGTTCTTACTTGAGGGTGATCATATTGTTTGCAGCTCTGGTGTTGGACTATAACATCAGAAAATTCTCTCCCCTTTATTCCCTGCACCCCTGCCTACCACAACCCTGATAGAATCTTAGGTCAGTGCTTCTGAATGTAACAGAATAAATGTCTGGTTTGCACACATAAATACATGTGTGGGGAATGGATGCTAATATTAACAATGGCATTACATAGAATGAGTAGCATAGGCTTTTATTCAAAGTATCCATTATTTCTGAAGACGTTAACCTCTCAAGTTCTGTCTGCATCCAACCCAGGATTAAAAAAAAGCTTTTTAGTTTTTTTTTTTTTTTTTTTTTTTTTTTTTTACTTTTTCTGACTCCTCTATCCTTCCTCTGGCTCTTTTTTGCTTTTATGTCTGACTTAAATGCAGCTTAAATTTCCTAAGAACTAGGAAAGCGCTATCTCTTGCCTGACTCTCAGATTGTAGATCAACTGGCTCATGGGAGGGTGGGTCCAGCTCAGGCAGATTTTAACTGAACTCCATCTTTCTATGTTGCAATGTAAAATCAAGAGACTCCACAGACAAACAAGATCAGATTGAGTCTATTACAGAGGAGAAAACTGTAGAAAACTTGACACACAAAGCTAAGCAAATGGAAAAAAATAAAAGTCACCTACAATTAACAATAATGCAATAGTTAAAACATTTTGGTATGCTCCTTCTCTTTTCTTTTTCTCCCTTTTTTTCCTTTTAAATATAGACTTAGTTTAAGTTTTCCATGATTAACAATGTGTTTTTCATTCTTTTTTCCTTTTATGAACAATGCTGTTACAAACACTCTTGCACCTAAGTTTTCCCATGTTCTTTTGATATACTCTAGTAAGTTGGCCAAACGGGTTATTGGAAATGTGAAATTTTAAGGCTATTGATATATGTTGCCTGTTTCCCAATTTTGATCATTCTTTTGACCTTAGGTATGGTTTATTTATTTATTTTTCTACTAGGTTCTTTTTTTCATTCTATTACTGAAGCTCTAAGCAATCCTCTGTCTTATAACATGCTCCAGTTCTGACTAACAAAAAACATCAAGAGACATTATTTCCACATGATCATAAAGGCTCCTTTTATAGGTGGAAAGTGAAAAAATGAACATAATTTGAGTTGGTGGCTCAGGCCACTTGCACCATTCTTTTGTTCTATTTTTGTTTTTCATGTTGTGGGTTACACTTATTGAGCACTTGCTCTGTGAGCCAGGCCCTGTGCTGACTAGTTGACCCTCATCATTTCATTTAATCCTCAAAGTAATGAACATTTCTCATTTGACAGGGAGAGGAACTGAGGTCCAGCAAGACTGCACCTCGTTGAACAGTACTCAGATGATTTGGTTGGCAGAATAGTAGCCCCTGAAGGTGTCCATGTCCTGATTGCTGAACCTGTGAACATGTGATAAAATGGATTTAGGATATATGACTAAATTAAGTATCTTGAGATGGGGTGATTATTCCAGATTATTTGGTGGGTGGAGGCCTGATGTAAACCACTAAGGGCCTTATAAATAAAAGAGGGAGGTGGGAGAATTAGAGGAAGAGGAGACATGAGGATGGAAGAAGCAGAAGATGAGTGATGTGATTGCTGAAAGGGGTGCATACGCCAGGAGGCACAGGTGACCTCCAGGAGATAGAAAAGGCAAGGACACTGACTTTCAGAAGGAGAAGTTAAAGAACTTTCCTAGAATCTTATAATTAGTACAATTGTCACCCAGATGACCCCAGTCCTATACCCTTTTTATTTTCTACTCCATGCCTTTGTGGACAGTTTCAACTATTTATGGAGAACCAAGAATGATTTTAGCCAAAGTTGCTTCTTCAAACAAACTTCCAAACTCTTTGAGGGAAACTGGTTTGGATAGAAAGACTTTGCTACCCACACCTGTAAAAGCTGATCTATTCCTTAGAAACGTATTTGACTGTCAACCAGAGTGGGTGTACAGCTGTCAAGCTAGCTTTCTGCAATGACAAGTGTATTGCAGATTGGCGTTTGGTGTCATCTTGACTGATTTTAATTATTCTTTGGGTTGGAGTGAATACAACTTTTGTTCTAAAGTTGATAATGATAGCCTTCTATTGCCCCTTTTATTTCCACGAGGGATATATCTACATTTTAAAATTCCATTACATACACATCTGTGGTTACTCTCTTAGTTTTCTAAATGTAATTATCCAGCTAGGCTAAATTATGGAAAAGAAATTAGAAAAATCTTTTCCTGCCAACAATCTGAATCTGGCCAGCACATTCTTGGTGGTTCAAATGTTGGGTATAGTTTCTTTTTATTCTTTCATCTTCCCCGCTGCTGCCCCCAGATTCTTTTAAATTCCAACATACTTTTTAGTGGAACTGATATTTCTTAAGGTGTTTCTTTGAGCAGTGCACTATTGCCAACTACATATTTGTACATATTTTGTAGGAATTAGGTATATTATAACTTTTATATTAATTTTGAGTTATTGTTATATAGAAAACAAAAATACACATGGTAGCCTTTATACATTATGAGATATTCATAGAATGAAGTCATATTTAAAAATCACAACTGGGATTTGGAATGTGGCATTAACACTATGTAATACACAATCTATTTTTAGTGAGAATAAAAATAATTGCAACAATTCTTAACAAAATTGGCTTAAGTTAAAAGGGGTTTAGGTAGAACCATGGCAATTAAAAAATAAGAGATTCTAAATTGTTTTTAGTTATTCAGTTGTGCTTGGTCACAGACCCTATAAAGCGCTAACTGTTCTTACTCACACATCATTGATGGGAGGGTAAACTGTTATAGCATTCCCGGAGGGTGAACTGACAATGGCATAATGTGTATAAACTTAAACATGTGATTGCTTTACACCCTGGAAATTTCACTCCTGGGTAGGTGCCTCAGAAACTTGCAAAATTTCTCAAGAGACAGATACAAATTAGGATGCACCCTGCTTACTATTTATGGTAGCAAGAGTTGGGAGTATCCTGGGTCTCCATCCCTGGAGGAATGGCTTTCTCATATCTGTTCTGTGTTTTTGATGGAACACAATAGTCAGAAGCAGTGTGCTGGGTTGTCCTATAGCAACGTGGAAGTCTTACAGATAAGCTGGGCTGCAAAAGTAAGCATTGCATTAGGAAGCACGTGGTCTAAAGCAGTGGCCCCAACTTTTTTGGCACCAGGGACTGGTTTCGTGGAGGACAGTTTTTCCATGGATGGTGGGTGGGGAGGGAGATGGTTTCAGGATGAAACTATTCCACCTCAGATCATCAGGCATTAGATTCTCATGAGGAGCATGCAACCTAGATCCCTCGCATGCACAGTTCACAATAGGGTTCGCACTCCTGTCAGAATCTAATGCTGCCACTGATCTCACAGGAGGTGGAGCTCAGGCTCTAATGCTTACTTGCTTGCCCCTCATCTCCTGCTGTATGGTCTGATTCCTAACATGCTACAGAATGGCCTGTAGCCTTGGAGTTGGGACCCCTGGTCTAAAGGAAGAAACAGTAATAAGGAAAAGTCTTCATCACTCACTCACTCTTTACAAAGAGGCAACTGCTGGAGCTGGCTGGCCTGGCTTGAAATCCCAAATCTTCTAGCTTTGTGATTTCTTTCTAGCTCTGTGACTTTAATCAAGTGATTTAACCTCTTTATGTTTCTGTGGCCTCAACTGCAGAACGGGCTAAAACTAGTACAGAGCTCCTAGGGCTTCAATGAGTGAGGCATAAATGAGTTAATATTTATAAAGTACTTAGAACAGTGACTGGCCCATAGTAAATACCAAATCAGCACACTATTATTATTATTCACTGGTCAATGAATGTTTATTCATTATTAAGTATCAAATGTCCAAGATGCACAGTGCTTATGTCATCCAATCAGAGAAGGAGGAGCCAGAAAAACTGAGAATTTGATATTCAACTGTAACTAGGGTCAGATGGTATGATTCTAGCCCTGGGAATGCCAATAAATAGCAGGGTATTAAAGCAACCTTGTTAGTAATTTTCCTTTGATTGTGTAAATTTAATATTGAGTAAAATACACAACTCTGAATTGAATCTTACTAGCTGGCTACAGTGTATGATAAAATACTTCCTTGGATTTCAGAGATAACCACAGCTGCCCATTTCTCCATTCTGGCTGCATTCACACACCTGGCTCTCTGAAGTCAAAGCTTGTTTGTCACCGTAACTTTGCTCCCAGATGCCTTCTATCCCCAAAAAGCATGCAAACAGAAGTAGGAAAGTGGAGCAAATAGGGAAGGGCCTGGAAAAACTTGAAATGAGCACTGTAATGTTGGACTCTGTTCATACCCCCAAAAAAGTTTTATGGATGTTGATCAGTTGCAGCCTAAGAAGGTGGAAATCATTTCCACCTGAGTGCTGAGAGCCACCGAGGTATCTTTGCCCTGCATTTTCTCTCAACTTGTTCTCTTTTCTAAGCTTGGCAAGAAAGGTTCATTCAGTCCCACTCAACTCATGGTGGAGTATGGTATCCTGCACAAACAAACCGTAGCAGTCAGTGGGCCCCTATTCAAATTGCACTGGGTCCTTTTATTTTATTCCTAGTTCTTAGGGGTGGCTGACCCTAAAACATCATTGGGTGTTGGCTTGGCTCCATTCCAACCAAGTCACAATAATGAGATGTTTACTGACCTTTGGGTTTGTATTTGTTTTTTTTTTTTTGGGGGGGGTGGTCCTTAACTCTCAATCATTTCTTCTCAAACTTGGTGGCACATTAGAATGATCCGAGGGTCCTTAAAAAGTACAGATGCCTTTGTAGGGGTCTCACATGGGGAATTTTAAAGGTCTTCTGGTGATTGTAACATGTAGCAATACGTGAGAACTTCTGCCTTAACCCATGATCCACATGGGCTTCTCAGGGGTCAGGTGCACCCTTGGATATAGGTTGTTGCCTGTGACCATGCAGCGTAGAGAATTATCCTCCAAGAGTCTCACGTTACCCATTTGAGGGCTTCTAGAAACTTTTGCAGTTTTTCCAAGATCAGTGTTCCCATCACTGAGGACTGAGGTGACAAAGGTTGAATTGAGATACAAATAAAAGCAGCACAACTTGAATCCTAAAAATGTCTAGCTGGTTCATAATGACATGATTTCTTCTTTTCACTAAACTTTGTTCAGAAAAACTCTGAAGGAGGTTTTCTCTGAAAGGGAGACATATTCTTTTGTTTTCTGTTATCAGATAACAATTACAATGGGTGTACAGTTATAAAGAAAAACATATATGTGTATGTATGTATATATAATAATGTACACATGTGTGCGTGTGCACACATGCACACACAGACACACACACAGACACCCTACAGTGGAGACCACGAGACAAGGTCTGAAATGGGTGGGGGCCAAGTATATTTCCATTTACTTCTTGTACACATTTTCAAGAAGGAAATGAAAAACAAAAGAGGGAATTTCAAGATCTGTTGTTGTGGAGGTGGTTAAAAACCTTCCGGGTGAGCCTCATAGGTTCTGATGAACTGTTACAGGCAGTTCAGTTTATGTACATTTCATTTAGCAAATTGCCTTTCTTTTATGGTTTTTATTTTCTTGATTTTGTGTATTCAAATACTATCCCATCTGCCAAAGGTCGCAGATCCACCCAGGCACCAGCAAGACTTCCCCTTGAGGAATGGAGTTATTGATGCCCTCAGCAGGGGGTTTCCTGCCCCTGATGATACAAAGTTAATTACTGGAACTAACACCATTTCTAGTCTGTCATTCTGCAGGCCGTGCATACTCCTGCAACTTCCAAAAAATTGTTTTGGGGCTTCTTAGGATACTGATAACCCTGTGTGGCATATAGTATCATTGTATTCTAAGCACACACCCCAGGAGATCTAGAGCTGTGTGGTGGAGAGGCTTGCGCCTCAGCATGTGCTGTTTAAACACTTTTCATTGTTATCCAGACTCCTATCTTACAGATGCTTACCAGAATGTGAAACGAATTAACCATTACAGACTGTGGATTTTAGCATGACTAAATAGATCTGCATTGGCAAGACAAGTTTTTCAATATTTGAGAAAAATATCTGAGTACATGCTCTGTTATGAGCCGATATGTTACTTGGGAAGTGGGACTTACTCTCTGAAACCAGAAAGACTCCATATAATATGAAATGCACATTCTTCCCACTTTTATAAGCTTATTTCCTCTTAAATATTATTTCTATACTTTTGGTAGCTTTCAAATGGTAAATGGTAGTCCCCCTGATCTGCATACACAATTGAGAGATCGAATAGAACAATCATCTAATGGCTTAACTCTATTTTTAAATAAAGTATATTATTAAAATAGACCAACCAACATCTGTTATTTTCAACACACATCGATTTTGTGTTTAAACTAAAATAGCATTTGGAGCAAGTTTTCATAAAATTATAGAGCTGAGAAATACTTGAGATGTTACTATGTCCGACCATGCTTAATCCCTTTAAAAATCTGCCCCAGCAATGAATTCTGTAGGCCTCTACATGAATGGAACACTTAGTGGAAGCTCTCTATTCCAGGAGTCTGCTCCACAGCTATCCTAAGTCACCTGCTCATACATCTGTCTTTTTTTTTTTTTTTCTTCCACGTCAATACCTTTTACTTGTTTTCTGGGTCATTTTCCTAGAGCTTCAGCTTTATGGATTGAGTACTTTTCAATAGTTTCCAGCCTGCGGCCTCCTTTTCTGGCTTCTCAGCTAATTACTTACCCCTAGAGTTAATTATTTCCTTCATGGTAAGAAAGAAAAGTGCTTCCTCTGACCCTTGTCTGCTTGGAGCTGTCTGCTTGTAACAGCTAGACCATAGAGTTCTATAGGACATAAACAATTTCACAGAATGTCAATATTAGACAGTACCCATCTCCAGTGTGGATGGAGCAAGACAAAAATAAAAGAACTCTAGACATGTCCGAACAGAGTCAAAGACAAGAGCATGTCCAGACCAAAATGGCCAAACATTTCCCTTTCTGGGCTAATATGAATCATTGCTGCTGCTTGAACAATTGTAGCTTTAGCCTCACTGTTTCTCCTGTTAGAAAAAGAATTATTAAGATACCCAATAATATAGTTGCCCTCCTTTTTGACAGTGCCTTATGTGAAACCAAACTGCTTTCTTGAGCCTTTCTTTAAATTACCAAATCCAAATCCTAACGCAAGGCAATTCTAAAACCCTGTATCTGAGATGCCGATTTCATGGTTCTCCGTAATGTGGTGTCTTCTTCAATGTAATGAGCCAGTACACCTGATTTTGTTGAATATGGGTATATGTCTGGTGCTCTTGGGCTGGAGGGCATTAGCAATGGAGACGTAATCTCTGTGAAAGAATTATTCAATGACAGCAAACCTTCTTGACATAACCTGCGGTCTCTCAAATATCTAGTACCAGCCTTGTAAGCAGTCCCACCAGGAACAGATCTGTCCTATGAGCAGACATGGACCATCTAACCCAATTTCTTCAATTTTCAAATGAAAGAAAACCAAACACAAGCATTTTTCCTTTCTGAGGCCATTAGGTAGTTAGTGGCAAAGTGGTGATTAGCACCCAATTTCTGACGCCTGGTGTAGTGCTTTTTCTGCTCTACCGTGCTGACTTCAAAGAAGTACAAATCCCAAAGTATAATGCACCTTTGAGCACTAAATTCAATTTACTATCCATCTCTCCTTAATTGAGTTTGGTTTCCATTCTCTCCTTAGAAAACACTTTAACCTTCAAATATTGGGCTCTGTCCAAGGCATGGCTACCCACACGTTACTTTAAGCTTTGATTTTAAAAGCTCCTATGGGTACTTTTGGTAGGGGCATTAATTTCTTAGGTGTAAGAATCTTATTTAGCTATTAACTGTGGTCAAAGCTGCTGTTCCCTTTTCTCTTTAGAATTGGTAGTGAGTTTTGTAGTGTAGCTAACCAATGAGAGTTTTTATTTTATTTTTAAAAATCTCTTACCTTCCATAGTTAAGACAGAGAAAGCTTCAGAAAGGAAAAAAAAAATGAAACAAAATACAAAAATTCTACCACCTGGCTTTCCTGTGTTAAGAAATGGTTACTAGTGAGACTGGATTCTCCCAGATGATGTTTTTTGCCCCAACTCTTTTACTTCCCTTCTTTGTTAATCTCCAAGTTTTCTGCCTTTGAAAGAGAATTCTTTAAATATGCTATAGTTGTGCTAACATGGATTCATGTCAGAGATACACTGCTTTTTGAAAAGACTTTCTTAAAAAATACACTTTTGAAGGGACAGAATAGTTTGTTTATGGAACTCAGAAAAATAATATTAAGGAGTTTTTAAGAAAGAAAATGGAACTTTGCTATACAACAAACCTGTATTTATTATTTCCATATTGCACGCATTTCTGTGTCTTTTGAAAGAGGGTAGGCACATATTGATATACTATTTTTCCATTTAACATTATATAATAAATATGGCTTCTTATTTTTATATGGATTCCATTGTAAATAATTTCAAGGAAGCAGAATATTATTATGTTAATGTGTCATAAGCCTGTTTTGGACATTTAATTGTTTCTAGTTTTTGAGTTTTTTTTTTTGTTTGCTGTGGCAGTATAGAAAAGGCTATAGTAAATACCTTTGTGTAGATAGCCATTTGATTCTTCTGAATTCTTTTATGTTAATTCTCAGAATTTGGATAATAGTATTGCTGTTTAGAGAACAGGGTCATCTCTATGGCTCTCGTTATAGATTGCCCTATTGCTCACCAAAAGGTTGTAGGCTGCCAGGAGTCCTTGTATTACTGAAACCTCATCAAAATTGCATATTATCACTAAAAATATTTGCTCCTTGATTTTGAAACTGTAATATCACACCTCTGCATTATTTTGTTTTGCATTTCTTTTCCATTAAAAGGGAAAATTATCTTTTATCATGTGTTTACTATTTTTTTTTGCAATGGCAATCTCAAGTTCTCATGCTGACCTAAGGTAAATAGAAGGCTATTTATCTTTTGCTGCATCTCCAGTTGTGCACTCTTTAAAGTATTCAAATTCCCACCCTGGAAAGGGGCCAGACTTCTCTGGAATTTGGGAAACATTTGAGAACAGAAAAGCATGAATCTGGTAGTCTTTATCTAGTGAAGAAATGGGACCTTTTAATATGCTTCTTTGTGCCCAGAAAAAAAAGCTCTCCTGGCTTTTGTGGGCATTTTAATTTTAATTCTATAATAATTTTGATTCTTTCTGGTTTTCTTTAGCTGTTATATTTATATTGGGCACTTACCTTCTCTTCATAAGTTGGGAGTAGTATATATGCAGTATGGCAGATTTTCCTTTTTTTCCCTCTTATTTAAAAGGCAAAAGAAACAGTCATTAGAGTGAATCGGCAACCAACAGAATGGAAAAAAATTTTTGCAATCTACCCATCTGACAAAGGGCTAATATTCAGTATCTACAAAGAGCTAAAACAGATCGACAAGAAAAAAACAAACCCATTCGAAAGTGGGCGAAGGATATTAACAGACACTTTACAAAAGAAGACATATATGAGGCCAACAAACATAGGAAAAAATGCTCATCATCACTGGTCGTTAGAAAAATGCAAATCAAAACTACATTGAGATACCATCTCATGCTAGTTAGAATGGCGATCATTAAAAAATCTGGAGACAACAGATGCTGGAGAGGATGTGGAGAAATAGGAACACTTTCACACTGTTGGTGGGAGGGTAAATTAGTTCAACCATTGTGGAAGACAGTGTGGCGATTTCTCAAGGACCTACAAATAGAAATTCCATTTGACCCAGTAATCCCGTTACTGGGTATATATCCAAAGGATTGTAAATCGTTCTATTATAAGGACACATACACACAAATGTTCATTGCGGCACTGTTTACAATAGCAAAGACTTGGAACCAACCCAAATGCCCATTGATGATAGACTGGACAGGGAAAATGTGGCACATATACACCATGGAATACTATGCAGCCATAAAAAAATGATGAGTTGGTGTCCTTTGTAGGGACATGGATGAATCTGGAAACCATCATTCTCAGTAAACTGACACAAGAACAGAAAACCAAACGCCTCATGTTCTCACTCATAGGTGGGTGTTGAACAATGAGAACACATGCACACAGGGAGGGGAGCATCACACACTGGGGTCTGGGGGGGGGAACTAGGGGAGGGGACAGTGGAGGGTGGGGAGTTGGGGAGAGATAACATGGGGAGAAATGACAGATATAGGTGATGGGGAGGAAGGTAGCAAACCACATTGCCGTGTATGTACCTATGCAACAATCTTGCATGTTCTTCACATGTACCCCAAAACCTAAAACACACACACACACACACGCAAATATATATACATATATATATATGTATATATATATATGTATATATATATATGTATATATATATGGAGGCCAAGAGAAAAATTTCCTTTCTTTAAAGGAAGTGGGAGAGAAGTTTTTTTCACCTTTTGTTGGAAGAGAAGTTTCACTTGCTTGTGAGAAGCCTACGTTACATGTTTTCTACGTGTTTATCAATATTCCCTTTTAGTTAAGAAAAGCATGATGGTTCTTTCCTTAGAAAATTCAACAATTTCCAAAATGATAATACTCTTTGGACAATACTTCATGTTTTCTAAGTTAAATTTAAGATTATAGGGACAATGGGATAAATTATTTATAGATAATACTGGATGTCCCAGAAAATTCAGAAAGCCATTCACTATAACTCTGGGCTATCTATGCATAGTCTTTAAACCAGATATGTAAAAACATGCAACTTTATTTTTACGGTGGACCTCACCTTGCTTTGAACCCCTGAGTTTTGTTCATGGTGGAATGGGGGGGCTTGATCTCATCAATCAAAGATGATTTAATCAGTGGCATTTCTATTACTTTCTTTCAAATCGTCATTTGAAAGCTCAAAGCAAGTTTTCTTCCTTTGAAGAGATCTCTTCTCTTCTTCCTTCTTCCCAATCACACATAGTGCAGGAAGAAGTCTGCATAAGCTATGGAGGGTAGGGATTGGGTGGTAGGTGTTGGTGGCCCCTTGCTGGATTCCTCTGAGAAGTCCTTTGTTCTCTCTGGTCACTGGCATCTGGTGCTACGGCATGCTGAGTGTAGCTGGGCTCACCTGGTTTAGGGGAATCATGTTGGCTGCTTTTGCTGAAGACCACGGTCCATGCCCTGGCTGACCTACAATCTCAATAATCCCATGCCAGCCCACTGGTCCCCATAGCACTCCTTGCTGACAGGATTTGCTGAAATTTCTGGGCTCCCAGATGTCACACTTGGTCACAAAGATCTGCTTAGATACCTACCTCATCAATTTGGCTGTATGCCCAAGTTTTATCTTCTCAAGAAAGCTAATGCTTTCTGTAGTGTTCGTCTTGAAAAGCAAGAGGCAGGTACCCTCCCCTTTGGGGATTACCCAGATTAGTCTGGGAGCTCCCACCACTTCCTTTTCAAGCCTGAGGGTTTATGCTCTCCCCTCCTTTAGGCAGTAATAATGGGATACTTTTTTTTTTCCAGGTGGCAGGAATCAGATTACTGAAAAGGGAAATATATCAGAAGCCATATCCAAAATGTCATTCTCAATCTAGCATTTTGGAAGATCCAGGTGAGGTTAGAATGAATGGGAGAAATGAAGAGGTGAATTTCTTGGTATATATGTTAGAGAAAACAAAAAACTGCTTATCATATTTAAAAAGATGCTTGAAGCCTGCTTTTATAGCTGTCTCTAGGGCTGCTTTAAATAGTTGACATGCACATATACACGGCACACATATATACACAGGTATTAACACATACACATGGTGTTTGCCATTACTAATAACTAGGAGGGCATGGCCACTCAGCTTTTATAACCAGGGAGATAATCATGGTCCTAGGTTTTTTTTTTTTAATTGGAATTTTGCAGCCAATTACACACTTTCCTATGTCTCAAGTCTAGTTAATAAACTGATTTCCTCATTCTCTCCTTGTTTGCTTATAATTTGGAAAGCAATTGCTTGACATATTTGGACTGACTACTGAATAATAGCAGTAAAATAGCTGTTACTTACAGGATACGTCCTATGTAGCAGATAGTTCTAAACCCTTCAATTTATTAATTCATTGAATCTTCCTAACAACCTTATGGGGTAGGTACTCATCAGTGGCCAGAGATTATTCTGATTGGTAGTCATCCAGTCCTTCCGCAACTCTGTAAGTTTGGCAGAGACTAAGAACCTGGGGCAGTTTCTGGGGTGGTGAGATGTAGACTCTCTAGCTGGCTTCCCCTTGGCCTGCACCAGAATGCATTTGAGTGGTGCAAGGCAGAGTTGATGCCACCCTGAATTGTGTCCCATCTCTGCCCATGCATAGACTTTTCTGCTGTAGTGAATGCTCCTTTTGATGAGTAATACAGGAATCTTGTTTATATGACAGGTATTTGGGATTGTTACTTGTGCTCATGGCAAATTCCTAAGAGGACCATGAATGATTTGGAAGGGATATGGGGGAATAGGTCATGTATCAAGAAGTTCTTCATCATGATGAAACTAAATATATCAGTGTCTTCTTGCACTGCTATACAGAAATACCTGAGACTGAGTAATTTATACAGAAAAGATGTTTAATTGGCTCACAGTTCTGAAGGCTGTACAGGAAGCAGGGCTGGCAGTGGTGGTGGTGTCTCAGGAAACTTTCGATTATGGCTCAAAGTGAAGGGGAAACCAGGCACACCTTGCAGGCACATCTTAAGTGACTGGAGTAGGAGGAAGAAGAGAGGAGGGGGCAGTGCTACACAATTTTAAACAATTAGATAACCCACTCAGTATACTAAGAACAGCACCAAAGAGGAAATTCAACCACATGATCTCATCACTTCCCACCAAGCCCACCTCCAACACGGGGGATTACAATTTGAAATGATATTTGGGTGGGGACCCAGACCCAAACCATATCACCACATTAGACCCATTCTGCAACAACTCTTTATCCTTTCATGCTAGTGTCTCAGGATTACCAAAACATTTCTTCTTGGTTCTCATTCAGATGGACCTCTTCCCGCCTTAAAATATAAACTACTCCTCAGGAAGCACTGTGGCTTACTAAATAAACAGTGAGTGATTCTCAGTGCGCATCACAGTGCTGGACACTTAGTCAATGCTAAAAAATGTGCTGAATAAATGAATGAGCAAAGTTCCTCCTCATAATAAAATTCACTGGTCTTAGCTTTTATACTGTTTCTTTTTGTAGACCTTTCCACATTAAGTATTTGCGTATGTTTGTATTTTCTGAATAAATAACTCTAAGTTTCTTGAGGATGGGGCCTGTTTCCTATTAATTTCTCTAAGTCCAGCGCATTGTACAGTGCCAAGCGCAGAATGGAGGCCCTCAATGTAAGTCTGTTGAAATTCGGTGAAATGAAGGCAGCATGATCTGATATTTTGGCTGGCTTTCAGAAAAATCATCTAGTGTAGGAATAGAAAAAAAAAAAAAAATGAAGGGAGCCAGGGCTACACTCCCCAGGAGTGATAAATTGAGAAGTAAGTTTTAAGCCTAGGAGTGCATTTCAAAGCAAATTGGCAAGAGATACGGGCCATAAGCACATTTCTCAAGGTCTGTGTCATTCCTTCGTGGAATTTTCAGAGGCTGACATAGCCTGGAATGGTCTTCTCCTTTACTGACCTCCTGTATCTGCCATTAACATCTTTTGTTTGTTATTGGTTTCCTGTCCTGTGCTATTCAGGGTATCTTTCAATGTTTATATTTTATCTTTACAGCTTGATTCAGAGCTATTTGAGGGTGACTCTTTCTTGGGCTTTCTTCTATCTCCCTTTTACCAGGTCCTGGGAGCCTGCTCCCCTCTTTCCAACATCTCTTTCTTTATAGTGAGCCTCGGGGAAACTCCCTACCCTCCAAAAGCCTCTTCCCCACCATTGTGCTTGAGGTTTCTGGCTCTAGTCTTGTAACTCTCTGATTTCTTTCTGCCTTTTCTGCTTTTGCAGAGAAGTTCTGGTTCAATCACCTGCTTCCTTCTGATTTGCAGCTTTGCCTTCAATGAAATCCTTTGGATTCCTTACCCTTAAAACTCTGGTTGCAGGCCAGCCCTGCCTCTTTCTCATTTCTCCATCCAGTCTGATTCTCATAGTTTTCCCGGGTTCTTGGTCGCGGGCCCTGGCTTGTCTTGGAGGAGAGTTTGCCCAAAGTGAAGCACTGAGTAAATATTTGATACCTGATGACACATGCTCTTCATAACTATTTCTCCCATTCAAAGAGCTGTTGTTATTAGTTTTTTTAATCAGAGAAATTTTATCTTAAATATATATATATATACACACACACACATATAAATGTTTATTAGGTTATTTAATTCCATCTAGATCTTAAGAAAGCATGGATTACTAAAATTTCATATGTGGTACAATATTTTGCTGCCTCCTTATGAAGAATGACTTGGAAAAAGAAATACATAGTCAGCTGGCTGACCCTGGTTGCTGTCGTGGGCAAGTCATTTACCTCTCTGAACTTGGCTCTTTTCTGTAAAATGAAAACAGAAACAGAGATCAGAGATAAGGCATAGAAGTTTTGTGAGGCTCAGTTGTGTTAACATTTGTTAAAGAATTAATAAACATTAAAGTTTAAACTTTATTTGTTATGCACATATAAACATTACTATTCTTATATGTGACTAAAACTGTAGCCAAGCAGTCTAAAAGGAAAGTTTTCCTCCTACCCAAGAGATATCAAAACAGAATACTGTGTTTTATTACAACTAGCTAAAACAATTAAAGAACTTGGAACCTGAGTGACTCCTTTACGTCAGTCCTATGGAAAACTTTCTTTACCTACAAACAATAGGACCTGTTGGAACACTCATGTACATAGCACGGCACTATTGGCTCCTTCTGCACTGTGCAGAGAGCAAGTTTGACATAACTGCTATCAACTCATTTGCAAATACAGGTTGAACATCCCAAATCCAAAAATCAAAAACTAAAACGATCAAACATCCAAAATGTTTTGAGCACCAACATCATGCTCAAGGGGTATGCTCATCGGAACATTTAACATTTTAGATTTTTGGATTTAGGGTGGCCAGTCAGCAAGTCTAATGCAAATATTCCCAAATTTAAAAACATCCAAAATCTGAAACGCTTGTGATCCCAAACATTTTGAATATGAAATATTCAACTTTAAAATTCCCAACTTTTTCCTTTCACCTAGTTCAGCACATTTCTTCACTGGAATATATTCTCTTGCCTGGCAACCAAATAAAATGATGCATTTAAAAAATATATTTATTATTACTATTTAAGTCCAATGAACTTTTGCTTTGACAGCATTATCTGCTGTCCTAACCTCACCTCTTCCTGCATTAGTCATGAGTTTTCTTCTTGCTCCATCTAATTAAGTGCTGGGAACACATCTACCAACCTGAAGTCCCACCTCCTCCATGATTCTTCTCTGATTCATGTCTGGAGATTTCCCCCTCTGCTGAATTTCTTTCATGCTAAGGAGTGTTTGCCATCTTTTGGTGTGGCCCTTCTTGCATTTCTCCCTCCTGATAGCACCTCAGTGCCTTTTGGGGGAATTACTCAATGGATGGCGGTGTAGAGGAATGATAAACCCAGAGGCTCTGCCCTCCTGTGTGAGAGGCTGAGAAGTCCATACAGGTCTTTTTCACTAGATCCTTCCTATTATTGCCCCAATATGGCCAAAGGGACCAGCCCACTGGACTCTTTCTACTGAGACTTTGAATCTTGAATAGAATCTTGGAAGACACAAAGAACTGTTAATTCATCTTGAGGCTTCCTGCCTCTTCAGTCTTCTTTTCTATCCCATGATACCCCATGGGCTTACACTAAGTTTCTTTTCTACTTCAGTCACTGTTTCATGCAGCAAACAGAACCCTAAATGGTGTGTTATTTCTTTCATTTAATTAAACCTGCCATCTAGTGCAGGTTTAAACATTTCCTGAGTGCTTGTCTTGTCAGCTAGATTATTCAACTAGATTATTGCATTAGCTTATTAGTCTATTAGTCAACTAGATTCTTTGCTCCATGAGGTCAGAAACCACAACTTATGTTTCTCTGGGTGCCTCTCCCTGCCAATATCCTAGGGTGTATTTTATATCAAATAACTAAAACACTTAAAGAGCTATAAACCTGATTGACTCCCTTACACCACTCCTTACTGAACTTAACTGAAAGTTTTCTTTACCTTCAAACAATAGGATGTGTTGGAACACCTATGTACACTGCACAGACCTTTCAGCTTATTCCACGCTGTCCAAAGAGCCAAGATTGCATGAAGTTTTGTTGATGAGTGGATGATAGACAGCTGGAGCTTCTTAATGTCAGACTTGCCTTCCTAACCTTTTGGGTCAATGTGCTCTAAAGAGCTGTGGCAAGGACGCTGGCTCCACTGCTGCATGTTTGAGTGCCTCTGGACAAGTCTTTAGAAATTTTCCTTTAATTTGCTTTTGCTTCCTTCAAGGGGAAAATGAGACGAATAAATGACCTCCATCAACTAACTACACAGGAGTGATTTGATGCCAAATGTGGCTGTCCTTTGAGCTTCTTAGAAGGATGTACTGTATAAATACCATATGGGTGTAACCAGAAAGATTTTTAAAAACTTATAAAGATTTATTTTTGAAAAAAAAAAACTGTACCCTTCCTGCTCCTCATAACCCTTTCTTATTAATCTTCCCCAGGGTTATGTCTATTTCAATAGGAAGAGTGACGCTGGAGTTTGGCACTTCCCTGTTTCTTCTCTCCCTCTTCCTTTCTCTTTTGCTCACTGAATCTGCCGTCATTACACACTGACACATTACCTGGTTAGGTCTGTTTATCCACTCAATGTATCTTTATTGGGTACCTACTCTGTGTGAGGTCCTGGAACAGCCTCTGAAAACATGATGTATAAAAATACTAAAATACTGTGCTTGGGCTGGGTGCGGTGGCTTATGCCTGCAGTCTCAGCACTTTGGGAGGCCGAGATGGATGGATCATCTGAGGTCAGGAGTTCGAGACCAGCCGGCCAACATGGTGAAAACCTATCTCCACTAAAAATACAAAAACTTAGCTGGGGATGGTGAGGTGTGCCTGTAATCCCAATTAGTTGGGAGGCTGAGGTGGGATAATTGCGTGAACTTGGGAGGCAGAGGTTGCAGTGAGCCAAGACCCCACCACTGCCCTCTAGCTTGGGCAACAGAGTGAGACCCTGTCTCACAAAAAACAACAACATAACTGTCCTTGGTCACTAGGTAAGACAGACATGCGTGCATCCATTCATTTATTTATTCAACAAATATTTATGGATTTGACTATGTGCCAGATACTCTTCTAGGTTCTGGGATATGGTGGTGAATAAATAATGTAAACAACTCTTTGAATTTTCTAGGATACATGCTACAATAGAGGCACATGCAAGTTTCAGTGAGAATGATCTCCCAAGGGAGCCCTCCTGGGACTGAGCCTTGAAGTGCATACATGGCAGGAATTAATAGGAGTGGAGGAGGACACAGATGAACTTGTGTGGGTTATGGGGACTGGAGTTCCATATCATTGTAGAAGAGCACAGAAATGTGAAGATGGAACAGATTAAGAACCAGGAGCCAGCGGCAGAAGGGACTGATTATTTTATGAATATAAAACAAGTCCCTGATAACCTGAAAAAAACATTTAACTGTTTGAAGCTTCCTCCTCCAAATTTGACCCACTGATGATGGGTCTGAGAAACCTTACCTGCTTGGTTTGCAAGAGGCATTTGATGTTTACTATTCAATCTTTCTATGGAGCAACGATTGCAGGATTGGAAATTCTTTGGATTAAAAGCAGCAGCTATATAGTGTTGTATTCCTGAATTTCTCTCATAGGCAGAGGACATTTTTATTGTTTTAAGATGCAAATCTAAGTATTATCAGAAGGCATAGGCACCTGGGAGTTACCAAAATTTCAGATGATTCACAAGCTGGCGTTTACAGACTGTGACATCTTGATTTAACATTCCCCTGGTGAAGAAAGAAACACAGCAATTTTTAAAACTGCATCCATGACTCTGTCTGGGTCGCTTTTGAACCATTTGTATGTAATTTAGGATTTATTGGATTTTTTTGAACATTCATGTGTAATTCCAGGCTTAAGAGTTGCTCTGCAAACTATCAAATATTTATATTGTTTTTGCCAAATGTATTTATTATTTACTGTACAGTCTATGAAATATTTACACTGATTTTTAAAGAAAAGATATACATTATTTACATTGCCTTGTACTTTCTCTTGAAGCAGGTAAAATGACAGCACAGAAGGCTGGAAGACTCCCAGGCTGCCTCTCAGATTTGTCAGTAACTGCATGGAGCCTCTGTCCCTCAGGAAAACACCTGACAGTGGAGTTACGTAATTAAAACAAGGTGAGGACCACCCGGGTTTCCTAGGAGCCCCTACTTCCTCTTAGTTCTTGGGTCTCTAATGGCAAGAGGGAAAGTTGGAACAGTCCCTACCAACGTCTCTCTATTCTCCCAGGTTTCCAGGTGACTTTCTCTATAGGACGGGCAGCACCTTGATTGTCTCTCTAGGACCCAAAGTATTCCTAGCTGCAGAAGGAATGATTTTTTTTGTTGTTTTCAGGAAAATAGAGTTGAGGTTCCCTAGATCAAACTGATCATCAAACTTAACCAACAATAGTATTAGCAGCAAGTATTCTACCTTATTTATGTGTGTTTCAAGTATTCTCTGTCTTATCCCAGGAGATTCGAAGTGTGTCAGTTTGGGATGCTGCCTGGTAATCTGTATTATTAAAAATGTGTCTGTATGGGAGGATTGCATGAGGCCAGGAGTTTGAGATCAGCCTGGGCAACATAGTGAAACCCTGTATCTATAAAAAAAAATACTTAAAAAATAGCCAGGTAGGCCTGCTGTGATGGCTCACACCTGTAATACCAGTTCTTTGGGAGACTGAGGCAGGAGGATCATGAGGTCAAGAGATTGAGACCATCCTGGCCAATGTGGTGAAACCCTGTCTCTACTAAAAAATACAAAAATTAGCTGGGCGTGGTGGCATGTGCCTGTAGTCCTAGCTACTCAGGAAGCTGAGGCAGGAGAATCACTTGAACTTGGGAGGTGGAGGTGGCAATGAGCCGAGATTGCACCACTGCACTCCAGCCTGGTGACAGAGCAAGACTTCGTCTTAAAAAAAAATAAATAAATAATAGCCAGGTACAGTGTCGTGTACCTGTAGTCCTGGCTACTCTAGAGGCTGAGGTAGGGGGAGCACTTGAGCTGAGCCCAGGAATTGGAGAATTCACTGAACTGTGATTGTGCCATTGCACTCCAGTCTGGGCAGCAGACTGAGACCCTGTCTCTAAAAGGAAAAGCGTGCGTATCGATTCTGATTGTCTACTAAGTGTAGAAGCCTTTGGAGGAGAACCTTATTTATGTGCATTTTCTTTTAGTTTAAAACATACTTAGATGATCCTCAGTCTCCTCTCATCTGGCTGTCAGCCCTCTCTTACCTTGTTTGTAGATGTCTGAAATCACCCTACGAAGTCTTGTTTTATGACTCAACCCTACTCAGGGTTGGTGTGGGATATTGGTGTGGAATATTATCAGGCCTGCCATTAGTACATAACCTAGCAAAACAAAGTGGATTGTTCTCTGGGTTATCTGAACTGTTCCATTTTGTTGATAACTGTCATGTGATTTTTCTCCATGAAATGCATGATTTTGGGGGGCCAAACAATTATTTTGTAAATATACTGAACAGCGTCAGAATTATCATTGAGAGATCAAGCAAATTGTCCTTTTTTTTTTTTTAAATTTTACTTTAAGTTCTGGGATACATGTGCAGAATGTGCAGGTTTGTTACATAGGTATACATGTGCCATGTTTTTTGTTGCACCTACCAACCCGTCTTCTAGGTTTTAAGCCCTACATGCACTTGTATTTGTCATAATGCTCTCCCTCCTCTTTCCCTCCATCCCCCAGAAGGCCTCAGTGTGTGATGTTCCCCCTCCTGTGTCCATATGTTCTGATTGTTCAACTCCCACTTATGAGTGAGAACATGCAGTGTTTGGTTTTCTGCTCCTGTGTTAGTTTGCCGAGAATTATGGCTTCCAGCTTCATCCATGTCCCTGAAAATGAGATGAAGTCATTCTTTTTTTATGGCTGCATAGTATTCCATGGTGATTTGGGTTGGTTACAAGTCTTTGCTATTGTAAATAGTGCTGCAATAAACATACGTGTGCATGTGTCTTTATAGTAGAATGATTTATAATCTTTTGGGTATATACCCAGTAATAGAATCGCTGATATTTCTGGTTCTAGATCCTTGAGGAATCGCTTACTGTATTCCACAATGGTTGAACTAATTTACACTCCCATCAACAGTGTAAAAGCTTTCCTATTTCCCCATAGCCTTGCCAGCATCTGTTGTTTCCTGATTTTTTAAATAATCGCCATTCTAACTGGTGTGAGATGGTATCTCATTGTGGTTTTGATTTGCGTTTCTCTAATGACCAAATGGTTCTTTTCTTAGGCAGTTTTCCTCATGACAAATTGATTTCAGGAAATGATGCTTTGATGTTCTTATCTTTGCAATTACTCCTTAACTTTCTTTCCTGATAGTGACATTTTCAGCCCATGCTTCCCTGAGTCACATGAGCTACCTCAGCTTGGTTTACAGTTACTATTACAGCTCCGCCATAGCTGGTGTTGGGGATTTGCCATTAAATCCTCTTAGGATCCGTCTTGAATGAAGAATATAGGACCTAGGATCCTACTTAAATATGGTTTTTTGTTTGTTCGTTTGTTTGTTCGTTTTCCACTTAGTGACTTGAAACCGGTTTCTGGGATCATTTTTCCTTTTGGATCTCAATTGCAATGTTGAAATTTTTAGGTTGGCCCAAGTCAAGTAGAAGATACTGTGTATCTAGGCCTGTGATTAATGCTGTGGGGTAGAAAGAAGGGTAAGACTTTGCTCCTTCTCTATGAACACGGATAAAGCTGGAAGCCATCATTCTCAGCAAACTGACACAAGAACAGAAAACCAAACACCACATGTTCTCACTCATAAGTGGGTGTTGAACAATGAGAACACATGGACACAGGGAGGGGAACATCATACACTGGGGGGCCTGTTGGGGGGTTGGGGGGCTAGGGGAGGGATAGCATTAGGAAAAATATCTAATGTGGATGACAGGGTGATGGATACAGCAAATCACCATGGCATGTGTATACCTATGTAACAAACCTGCACATTCTGCACATGTACTCTAGAACTTAAAGTATAATTTAAAAAAAAAGAAAAAAAGAAAAAAAAGAAGTTGACATTCTGGTCAAGAGGATAAAACCAATGTATATATGTTAGTTACGATAGGCTGCAGTGACAAACAACCTTCCTTTCTAGTCTCAGAAACTTAAAGAACAGGATTTATTTCTTATTAAATTACAAGTCCAGCAAGAATTATCAGAAAGATGCTGCTTATTTTTGTTTTGTTTTGTTTCTAAATCATTCCATTGAGGTAGAAGTTATGTACAATGAACTGCATTTAAGAGTCCAGTCCAATGAATTATGAAAAATCACCATAATCTAGACATAGATCATTCCTATCACCCACAAAATTCTCCTGGGGTCCTTTCACAGTATGCCCCCATCATGTGCCCTGTGCAGCTGCTGATCCAGCACTACAGATTTCTGTCACTATAGATTAGTTTTATCTGCTCCACAATTTCATAGATATGCAATCATACAGAATATACTCTTTTCTATCTAGCTTCTTTCGGTTAACATGTTTTTGTGATTCATCCATGTCAGTGTGTGTATCAGTAGTTCATTCATTTTATTGTTGGAATAGTGTAGATTCTGCTTATCACGGTCACTTAGGATCTAGGCTGATAGGTGCTTGTCTCAACAAATGCTTCCAGGATTGATGACAGGAGCTGAGGAAAGGGTTCTAGAGGGTCTCTTGCCAGCAATTAAATGCCATAGCCTGAAAGGGATATGTCACTTCTGACTACAACTCCTTGGCCAGAACTACTCATGTGGACTTGCCCCACTCCAAATGGCAGGAAGGGTGGGAAAGGACAATTCCATTGTGTGCCTAGAAGGAGAGCAGAGTATTGGCATTTACAATAGTATGAAGAAGATATAGATTAACCCTTGAACAATATGGGGATTAGGGGTGCTGAACGCCCATGCAGTAAAAAATTTGTATAAAACGTCTGACTCCCCTAAACTTAACCAATAGCCCACTGTTAATCAGAAGCCTCACCTATAACGAAAACAGTCAATTAACAGATTTTTTTTTGTTAGATGTATTATATGTTATGTTCTTATAATACAGCAAGCTAGAGATAAAGAAATGTTACTAAGAAAATCACAAAGAAGAGAAAATATATTTACTATTCATTAAGTAGAAGTGGGTTATCAAAAAGGTGTTCATCCTTTTCATCTTCACAGTGAGTAGACAGAGGAGGAGGAAGAAGAGGAAGGGTTGGTCTTTTTGTCTCAGGGTTGGCAGAGAAGGAAGAAAATCCAGGTGTAAGTGGACCCATAAGTTCAAACCCATGTTGTTCATGGGATATATATATACACATATATATGTGTATATATATATATATATATATATATATATATATATATATATAATATCAAGTGCTGAGTGCAACTCATACAGTACACACAGTGAAGAGACAAACTACCTGAGAATATAGGGTAAACCTTTGTAGGTGGGTGGAATAGACTAGGCAGCATAACAGCAGCAACAATATATTTGGTCATAAAGTGTATGTTATATAGTGCCAGGAAAAGGGCTAAAAATTAAATCACCATCCAATTTAATCATGATGACAACCATTTGAGATAGATACTATTTTTATTAATATCTCCATTTTATAGATGAGGAAATTGAGGTTTAGAGAACGTTAAATACATTTTCCAAGATCTCAGAGCTAATAAATGGTGCAGCCCAGGATTTGAATGGAGAGAGTAGTTGTTTAGAGGATGGAGAAAATTTGAGTAAGAGCAAGAAAATGGAAATGGGCCTGGTGTATTTGTGGCATGAGGAAGAGACCACCCTGCCACAAACAGCAGGGTGGTCTGCAATTAGTAGAGGACCAAAGTTAGCTTTATTTCCAATTCTACTTACAGTACAAGCAAATCTTCAAGACCTTTTGGGAAATAAGAGTGTTTGTGGTCTTAAAATAAGTAAAATAAGATTGCTGCCTTTGGTAAATAACTTTGACTTTTGAGGATTTGACCTTTAGTTTTTAACATGCTTTAAGACATTGCTGACCTATGGGATTATGCATAATTTACTCCTATCATCAATTTATAAACCTCCCCTTCCCTTGCCAAATCTTGATGGGAATGAAAATGACTAAAACTGACGTATATGGAAATTTGGATTTGTGGTTCCTTTCTCTTCAGGAATAACACCATAGAACTTATTTGTGAATGGAAACAAATTTGAGTGATGGACACATATGGTAATTTGGAATAGTGGAAACAGCCATGTCCATCATTTTGAAATATTCACAAAGGATGGTATCTGTTGAAACGGTTCTAAATTGGAATCCCTGTTGACTCAATGTGTGGTGAGTTACCCAGCCCTCAATTACTGGGCACCTGAATTATTGGCTATTTATTCTAATAAAGAGAGGGAGAAAACTGAGGAAAGGGTAAGCATGATTCAGATAAAAGGGTAACACCACACAGCAAAACCCTCAAAAGGAGACAAAAAATACCCCAGCAAGAACAAACAACAAATGATTCTGAAAATTTAACTCTTGTAAAATATGGTTATCAGAAGTCAAAGGGATAGCTTTACATTCATCATTTGTAGTACCTAACATTCATTTAATTCTTATTATATGTTAGGAGCTTGGCGAAGCATCTTTCTAGGCATTTTCTTATTTAATTGTCACAACACTTTGAGGTGGGTAGTATTGTACCCATTGTACAGACGAGGGAATTAGGGCTTCTAAGGAAACAGAAGCCCTAAGGAAAGGTTAGGGAAGAAACCTTCTGTTCAAGGTAACAGAACAAAACCACAATTAGACTAATGCTTTTATGTCTGAGTTTTTCCTCTTAATTGATATTTGAAGATACAGCCATCATAAGGATTTGAAGCCTTTACAGATAACTTATTTATTTAACCCACATTTACTGAGCTCCTAGTGTATACCAGAGGCTATACAGGCCTTCAGAGTATGTAGATGAATGAGACACAATCCTTGACTTTGGGGACTTACTCAACCTATATTTACTAAACTCCTGCTATACATCAGAGACTATATAGAGCTTCAGAGTATGTAGCTAAATAAGACACAGTCCTTGACTTTGGAGACCTCACAGTGTTTGAAGGAAACATACAAATTAATAGGCAATGGTAAGAAATTCATCTCACTGGAATGAAAGACCCATGTGCAAGACATAATGGGAGCAAAGAGAAGCAAAGGAGGTTTTCTGGGAGGATAGTTATTATAGGATCTCCAATGTTAGCCAGGGGACAACAGTCGGGGGATTCTAGACAGATGGCAGACCCTAAGCAAAGGTCCAGAAGTGAAAACAGCCTGGGATATGTGGGGTCTCTGAAAAGTTTACACAAATGGTCAAGGAGTGACAAGAAACAGAGTTGAACCAAGGTCACAGACGCCACTCACGTGCCCGTTAAAGCTCTTGGTGCTTAGCCTGTTGGTGAGGGAGACTCTGAGGGATTTTAAACAGGCGTAACTGTCAGAGTGAGCTTCTCAGTGTTCAAGGTCAAAGGCTATGGCATTTGAGTTGATGAAGGACAGTATTTGGAATTTCCTGATTGCTGTCTTCAACAATCTGTCCTTCCTCATGTTCTATGATGTTTGAATAATATCAGTATTGGCACTCCTTTCCTTTCTTATTTAAAACCAGGATGTATGTCATCTTCCTTTTATGTTTACTTACCGTAACCCATGAGAACAGGCCTGTGGGAAAACACTGCATTTGCTTTTCAAGTAACATCCCGGCCCAGGACAGTGAGGGAGACAGTTGTGGAGCAGGACAAGGGAGAAGAGCCTGGTTGTGGTCATGCCATTACCACCAGCAATCCCTGCCTTTTTGTGACAAAAAAGGTGTCCGTTGTCTATTGGCACAACAAAATTCAACAGATGATTAACAAAGAATCAATAATAAGGGGCCATTTCTAAAACCAAGATACATTCTACAAAGTGATACATACATGTTGTAATAGAAAATAAGTGTGGTGTTGCTATCTATCAGGAATCAAGGGCTACAGTGTATAGCATATCCAAGGAAAAGGGTATGTTTAACAGCATTATTGAAATTAGGGCTCCGTATATTTTTCATGAGACAACATAGCTTTTAATTTCTAAGTGTGTTTTTCCCTCTTATACAAGTATAATAAAAAATTTAGTTTGAAAAAAAAAATCAAAACAAAAAACATCCTACATTTGGTTCCACAAGGTCACAGCCAACTGTCTCTGGAAACTTGGTCTTGATAGGATAGCAAATTTGTGGTTTAGGATAATCAACTACAAATTTGCTAGAATGTAGAGCCTCATATGATAAAAATTTATTACTACAACAAAGCTGTTCAGAAAAAATAAATTCAACAAACCAGGAAGTGATATCCTATACTGATGAGAATTGTGGGCACTTCAGATTTTAACTGAAAAAAAATCCCAATGGAAATACTATAATGTTGAGATGAAATTTTATTTTTTGAACACAAAACTTTACAATGGCAAAAGTAATCATTTAGTCAATCAATGAGTACAAGATTTTGTAAATGATCACAAATAGTTTTTTGTTTTGTGCATGGAAAGTGTCTTCTCCCTTTTGCTTCATACAAAGACTCTTGTTCTGATAATCATGTTGCATGCTATTTACAGAGCACATGCCTGTCCTATTGTCCTTGAATGCTGAGTTGGTCCAAATTTTCCTGAGTGCAGTGGTCATGAGCAAGGAAACTCAGAGGCTGCCTGCTGAAATGCCGGACTGCTCAGAGTATGAGAGGCTGCCTGGCTGAGGGACAGGTTCACATTTTAAGGCCATGAATCCACTGCTCTGAATTAGGAGTCATGAAATTGTTGATAGCAAATCACCACCATGGCCACATAATTCTTGAGGAGGCCTAAAATTGTGCTGCCACAGCACAGGTGCCATATGTTTCTCCCTGCTCTGCTGCCTTGGAATATAGAGAGAGTTCAAGGGCAATTGTATCATTTAATCAAACTGCAGCATTAATGAGTATCAGAGGCAAAAATGAAACCAACAAAAATGAAAACACCATATATACATACACACACATATATATGTGTGTGTATATATATTTTATGGGGGAAATATTTTACAGGAAATCAAGAAATGTATAAATTAAGTTTGTCTATACTACAAAATCAACCATTCACGTTTCGTAGAGAGCTACGTCTATGGAACACATTATCTGACCTAGTAGGTATATGTTTATGACCAATTTTGCTCTTGGCAAATATTATTACCTTATTGCATAGATTTGGGGGTTGAAAAGGACTTAGATGATGCCTTTTACAAAAGAATGAGTTTGGACAAATTGCTTCATCTCTTTAGGCCCCGTAGTTTTCCCATAGACAAAATTGAGAAAATCAAAAAGCAGTTTCCTATAGTTGGGAGGACGAAGTGAAATAATGCACTTCTGCAGCCTAGTAGGTAGCAGAGACCAAGGGAAGCATTAATATTGCTATATGCATTGATATTGTTGTAAATGTGTCCTAATTAGTTATGAATAACACCTGGCTTCCAAATGCTTTATTTGTATTATTATTATTATTTTTTGAGACGGAGTCTCACTGTTGCCCAGGCTGGAGTGTAGTGATGTGATCTCGGCTCACTGCAACCTCTGCCTCCTGGGTTCAACTGACTCTCCTGCCTCTGTCTCCTGAGTAGCTGGGAGTATAGGTGCCCGCCACCACACCCAGCTAATTTTTGTATTTTTAGTAGAGATGGGGTTTCACCATGTTGGCCATGGTTGGCCAGGTTGGTCTTGAACTCCTGACCTCAGGTGATCTGCCCATCTCGGCTTCCCAAAGTGCTGGGATTACAGGCATGAGCCACTGCACCTGGCCCCAAATGCTTTAAGTGATTATAAAATGAAGTCCAGTTGTGGATCCTTTTGTAATTATGAAGTCAATCATTTTGACCAACTAATTAGAAGATGAGAATTCATCCAGTTCTAGAATGTACTTCCTCCACTAAACTGTAAACTCCCTGAGAGCTCTTAGCTCACCTCTAAGCTCCCAAAGCCTAATACCACAAGTTCACCAACTAAATAAAAATCTATTGAATTATATATATTTATAAGGGCTTTTTAAGTATTAATAACATTAACTAACCCGTTTGACTGCCATATTGTTGCAAATGCTTCTTTATTTCTTTGTCTTTTTATAATATCTAGAAAATCACTTTCCAACTAGATATAAATGAATTTTTTCCTTTACAGTTTCTTTTGTTTTGCTTTTTATTTTCTGATATGGGATCTTTCTGTGTTTTTCAGGCTGTTCTCAAAGCCCTGGGCTCAAGTAGTCCTCCTTGCTCAGCCTTCTGAGTTGCTGGGAATACAGGGATTCACCACTGTGGCTGGGTTTGTTTTATTTTATTTTTTTACATTTATCTCTTTTATTGGTTTGGAATTTATTTTAATACAAGGTAAAACATCTAATCTAATCTGATTTTTAACTTTTTTTTTTAGCAAAATTTATTGGCCAACTTATTATTTACTCTGTGAGTTTGTGATACTTCTTTGAATATACACACACACTCTTACATACACACACATTTATTAAATGCTAAGAAATATGTATTTATATGTATATATGTATGTGTATATATATATATCTATATCTATAAATATGTATTTTCTTGCACTTACTGGTTTTATCTTTTTCAAAGTATTAACAATAGTACCAAAAGAAATGCAAAGAAAAGTAAGTCTTCTTCAATTTTATACCATTCTTCCACCCAAGAAAGAAGTATCGTTATTAATACTTTCTTCTGTGGACCTCCAGAAACATGCCCTGATTATACAGATATTTGTTGTGCGTGTATCTGTGTGTATGTACAGTAAATATATATATATATATATATGCATATGTATATGTATATATTTTACATAAGTGGAAAAATCCTCTATATACTATTTGACTTTATTTTTTTCCCCTTTACCAGGTAACTTAAGAGTTGTTTTCAAAAAAACTCTATCTCATTTCTTAAATAATTCTATGCTATTCCTTTGTGTGGATATTCCAAAAGTTATTTAATCAGTTCTCTTTTGATGGCCCTATTTGCTTTCCTTTTGCTATTACAAACTCCATTGCTGGTATTTTTTATTTGTAGTGTTTCTTTTGTTTATATATATATATTTTTTCCCATTTATTTATTTTATTGTATTTTAGGTTTTGGGGTACATGTGAAGAACATGCAAAATTGTTGCACAGGAACACACCTGGCAGTGTGATTTGCTGCCTTCCTCCCCATCACCTACATCTGGCATTTCTCCCCCTGCTATCCCCCCCAGCTCCCCACCCCTCACCGT
>NW_016107406.1:4440329-4442909 GCF_001604975.1 Cebus imitator
TGAACATTCGTGTACATGTGTCCTTATAGTAGAACGATTTGTAATCCTTTGGATATATACCCAGTAATGGGATTGCTGGGTCAAATGGAATTTCTATTTCTATGTCCTTGATTTTTTACACCACTTATTACTTAGCTTATATTGTTTTAATTTAATATTTATGTTTTTTAATGATTTAAAAATATAACTTCTGTTTCTCATCTTTTAATATTCCTTATCTCTCATAGATGAGGAAATTAATATTTATGATTTTTCTTATCTTTCTTCCTTCCCTTCCACAACCCAACTTGTACTGTTTATATTATTTCTCTTAATTTCTGTAGAAGTTATTTTGTACTTTAACATATTACACTGAAGCCTGAGATTTTTCTGCTTTAAACTGTATCTTTTGACCCCAACTTGGAAAGAAGAGATTAGTTTATTTACACTATTCTCTTACCTCCTTTCTTTATCTCTCAACATTTTTAGGTATAATATTTCTTCATTGCTTTGGTCTATAAAACTCATATCCTCTGCTCACAGTTATTTAGCCTGAATCCTATATTTAAATTTATTCAATGCTTACAACCAGTCTTCTCATCATGGCTTCTCCATTCATGTCTTGATTGGCTGAGGTTTATTTTCAAGTCCCTTCCCCAAGAAGTCTCCATAGAAACTCTATTACCTGAAATATGGAATATATGAGGGTATATATCTTTGGCCTTTCCAGTTACAAGTATATAATTACAAACTTTTTTAAGACCACATTTTCCCCCAGAATTCTGTAGAAAGTTTAGCAATTTCTAGCATTGATTGTAGCTGTAGAAAGGCTGAGGCTAAGCTGATTAATTTTTACTCTCATAGTTGATTTGGTGTTCTTGACTTCATGCCCACAAGAGTCTGGTAACTTAAACAGCGCAAGTCTGCCTTTATCAGTCAGTGTTATCCCCCTTGGAATATAATATGATCTTTTAATCTGTACATTTTGGTCCTATTTTATTTCTTGAATTCTTCTTTTATCTTTTTGGGAAAATTAGTTTTGGTTCCAGATTTTTTTTTTTAGTGTCTTTAAACACCAATTATGTATATGTTGGATCTTTGTTTGTCTTTCAAATGTGCCATTTTCTGTTGAATGCTATTTTAATAATTTCCATGTTTTCATTTCCTCTTGCTTAACTTTCATTATTGATTAATCTTGACATTCTTACTCATTTTAGGAGCACTCCTTGAAAGTCTGAAGAAATTTTCCTTAAGCTTTATTTGATTTTAGTAGTCACTGCATTTTGGTGTCTATCTTTGAGCACTATGTAAATCTACAAAGGAGAAAAAAAAAAAAACCTGAAATGTTTGACTCCATTATTTCCTCCATCCAGTTTATTATTTTACAAATACCTCCTCTTTCTCTGTAGATATAACATGCAATTCTATGTGCTAAATTTCAGTGAAAGTGTTAAAAATCTATTTTGTGCAAACTGGCTAAGTAATGTTCATGACTGATTCCGTCTTCTGCACTCCAGGATACAGAATTTTTCTGCTCATTTAATATTCATAAAAGGACCATTAGTACATTCTCCATAACCTACATAATTAAACATTGATTAAAAAGGACCAATTTAATAGTGCAGGTTCTGATTTACTCTTCAATAGTAACATGAAGGGAGGTGAGTCTCCTCTTGCCATTGCTCTTATAAGTCATTTAGTCATTTACTAGAACTTATAAAAGCCAAAATTCCTTCAAAAGCAGTTATATTCAATGTTTCCTGTACTTGTGTATGCCTACCAATTGGAAGACAACCTGCACTTTAAGAAAAAAAGATTGGTAGTTTCTTTCTTTTAGGTTCTTAGAAATTAATATTCTCAAAGAATGTTTAAGTTTATTAACATGGCAGATTGTATATGTAACTTTTGCTTTTAAAAGTGTTACTTGGATTATTTATCAGCCTATATTTTTCACTATTAGAGTAACTAAATCTATCAACAAATTATTATTGGATAACCACTTTGTAGAAGATATTGCATCCTGCGCTCGACTAAAACTGGTGTTTTCAAAGCAAATCTCTATCATTGAAAGAGGTCATCAGCTTATTGTTAAACAATTGATTGAATTGGCTGTTTGGTTGACCTGATTTAGTCAATAAAGCAACAGAAAAGGCAAGCAATGACATTTGAATGAATGTGACATACAAAGGCACACAAAAACCTCCCTTTGACTGCAGATAGGTTTTGCTATTTCTTGGATTGCTCACTTTTTGTTTGAGTTAATTTTGAAACTAAGCTTCTGTCCTTCCTTTTTTACTCCCTCCCTTCTTCTTCCTCCCTTGTTTTTATGAAGCTTGCTGTGTCACTCTGGCTTGTACTGTTACAATGTTTTCGCATCAGTAAAATAAATAAATAAAAACTGTAGTTCAATATGATTGATGAGTTAATCCTACTGGCTGAAAAATACTAATGTACATGGGTTTTTTAAAAATTAATGAGATTGGGATAGCATTGAACCTGTAAATTACTTTGGGCAGTATGGCCATTTTCACGACATTGATTCTTCCTAACCATGAACATGGAATGTTTCTCCATCTGTTTGTGTCCTCTCTTATTTCGTTG
>NW_016107406.1:4444539-4540675 GCF_001604975.1 Cebus imitator
TTGCATGTTCTTCACATGTACCCCAAAACCTAAAATACAATAAAAAAAAAAATTAAAAAAAAAAATTAAAAAAAATAAAATAGGAAAAAAAAATTAATGAGATTATAATCTTTATCTGGTATTTCTCTGCCAAACCTCATGCCTGTCAGGGCCAGAAATCAGGTAGCCATACAACTTATGGACTTTTGAGTATATTTTGGCTGGTGTTTGGCTGCAATTGGTGAATGTGGTTTGACACTGCCTAATTCTGGAGACATCTGTGTCCTGGCCAATGTTCTCAATTTTATAGCCGGGCTGCTGGTGGAGTCAAACCCTCAGGGACACTCTAAATGACTCATTTGTATTTAGACTAGTAATATTTTGGAGTATGTAAAAATCTACAAGGGTGGCTGCCAATGGAAAGTCCCTTCTTGGGATTTAGGTTGAGATCTGTCTTAATAAAACCAAATTTTTGAATGTGACCTAATCATGAATATAGACTGAATATAGCCTCCCCAAATTGAGTCTTCTGAATCATTTTGAAGAAGGTGCTAATAAAGATGCAAATCAATCTAATCCATAAATAAACACAAGATGGACAATGAAATGAAGCAATATTAAAAGCAACAGAAGCTTAACTTTCATTCATCTATTTTCCCCTTGGTAGAGCCTTTATTTATCTTTCTGTTCTTCCTTTTTCTTCCATCAAATACTTTTTTAAAAGCCTATTTTCAATAAATTGATAAATAAGTAAAATTTATCAATATGGTTTGGCTGTGTCCTCACCAAATATCATCTTGAATTGTAGCTCCCATAATTCCCATGTGTCATGGGCAGTACCCAATGAGAAGTAATTGAATTATGGGAGTGAGTTTCTCCTGTGCTTGTCTCATGATAGTGAATAAGTCTCACAAGATCTGATGATTTTATAAAGGGCAGTTCCCCTGCAACACACTCTGTTGCCTGCCGCCATGTAAGATGTGACTGTGCTCCTCACCAATTTTCCACCATGATTGTGAGTCCTCTGCAGCCATGTAGAACTGTGAGTCCATTAAACATCTTTTTCTTTATAAATTACCTAGTCTCAAGTATGTCTTTATTAGAAGTATGAGAACAGACTAATACATCTATTTACAACAGAATATAAACTGGTATAGTATTGTTCTCTTTATAGTGTAAGAGAAATCTTGACATCAGCAAGTAGCATTTATTTATTTTGTAACAAAGAATCTCTGTCCTAGTTCCTGCAATTACTCCACTTATGCAGGTCTGCCTCTGACCAAATGTGTGGCAGAGAATCCTCTCATATGTGTGCAGTGATTGTATTCTCTCTGACCACTAGATGCATAATACACCTCACATCAGCAAACATTTGCTACATGTTTACTATGTAACAGGCACTATAACAACTGTTTTGTATAGTTTTTTTCCCCCCCTTAGATCTTAGCAACTGTATGAGGTATGGATACTATTATTGCCTCACTTTAATGATGAAAAAATGGAGACACAGAGAGTTTAGGTAACTTGTCCTAAGTCACACAGATAGTTAGTGGTAAGATAAAATTGGACCTGAGCAATATAAGAGCCCACATTCTTAACTACCACCATTTCCCTCCCACCACAAATCCACCACAAATTAACAATGGCCCCTAACTACTTCATAGGAAGTCGGAGGGAAATATGAGAAAAATGATAGAGTCTGAAGGTCAGAGTGGAAAGGACCTCAATGATAATTGAATCCAGTCCCTTTATGCTATAAAGCAAAAGAGAAATAAGGATACTCATTTATTCGTTCACATCCACCTAGCTTTCATGGGTGGCTAGATAATAGATCTGTTTCTGCAAGACTTTTTCTACTATACAAGTTATAGGGATGAAGGCCCATTAAAGATTCATGTTCTATAGATAAATTTCCCTGCAGTCCTTTATTTAATTTGGTCCAGTGTATCTAGGGAATTGACTAATGTCACTGTAAACACAGAAGGCTCAGGATTCCAATTATGAGAAAGAAAAAAATCATTATTGCTGAGAACTTGGAAGAGCTGAGCCCCAAATTGCATAGTAACACTCCAGTGTTTACAACTTCTTTACGTAAACTAAATTTGTGATATTATTTAAATTGAAAGGCTTCCTTGGTGAGGATGCAGATTTCCTGGGTTGAGTTACAGAAGCAGTTAATATCTGAGATGCCAGTATACAGCCACCAATGTGAATACTGCAGTTTGATGGAGCTCCCGAGCCCTGCCTCTGAGATCTCTCGTATTGCAAAGATGTGGGCTTCCTTTTCTTTCCTTTGCTCCCCAAAGACTCTTATGATGGGCACTTTTAATTAGGACACTTCTGATGCACAAAAGGGATCTACATCTGACAGCTTCCTTCTCAACACATGTTTTCCCTCTCATCCATCCATCTTACTTGTCAGCCTCCTTTTTCCTCTGTGACTATGTTTGAAATGCTGTCCCACACATCCTTCCATTATAGAAAGGAAATCTGACACCTGGGGAGGCAATATTTCCTTTTACTCTCTAACAGCGGAGGGCATGCTGGCTATTTCTCAAAATAGCACAGTCAGCAGTATTGAGAACATTAGTGCTTTGTAGAGGAAACCAACGAATATTTTTTTTTCTGATGAGATGCAAATTGTACATTCTATATCTCCCATCAGTGAGAACATCATTTTGCCTTGAATAGTTATGCAAGCACCTTCACATCAATTAAGGGCTGTGATGACACTGCTTTGACATCCCATTAGCCCTTGCCTTTAGTTATGTGTCTATTAGAAGCAGAAATAAAATGTGATTTTGCCAGTCAGAGGTGGAACTTGAAATATCCTGGTGTTCCAAGGCAGATAAAACATCATGAATCTAAGGTGTTTTGTTTGTTCCATGGTTGTTTGTCATTACAGCTAATATTGGGCTAAATTTTGAGTTCTATGACAGCAGGGACAATATCTTAGTCCTTTCTGAGACACTGTGGTAACCAGGGCAACATCTTGCTTATACTAGAATCAGAAGTTGTAGACGATTCAATTGTGTCTTGATGTGCACCTTGAATATTTAATGAGTGGTCGTGACATGCGGGCCGTGTGCTAGATGCTCTTCTAACTGAGAAGGACTTTGGGGTTTATTTAATATAATTCTTCATCGTGGAGTCCTTTGTTCATCAAAAATTTATGGAGTGCTTACTAAGTGCAGAGATAAAAATGACACGGTTCCTGGGTTCAAGAGGATTCTAGTCTACTGGAAGACACTGGGCTCCAGAAATGTCAAGTGCCATTCCTAAAGTTATGCACAGTGTTACTACAGAGGTGCCAGACTTGGCTCTCTTTACTCAAATACTTAATACTCATTTGAATCTTAGCGTTCTGGAAATGTAGGGCTACAGGGTCATCCCACTCATTTGGAATTCAAATTCTTCAATAACAACTGTCAAATTGAATGTCCATGGTATATTGAACAAGGGCTAGAGTGGCTCAAAAATGTGTGCTTATAAACATTTATCAGATGAATTGCTCTTAATTTTCTACTTACCAAAGATAATTGAATTTATTTTAGTGTGGCTTAAATGTAGTAGACATCTTCAAAGATGGCAGAAACAGATGGTTTATACGGTGTAATTTCAGAGTTATGGAAAGGTTCTGTGAATCTTAAAAAAAAAAAGAAACAACTCCTTTCCCAGTATATCAGTGTGCATTTAATGTAGGGGGAGTAGACAGGGAAAGTGTAAACACTTAGAACATAGTAGGCACTCAGTAATTGTTGCCCAAGTAATTGATTATTTTAAAATGTGTAAATCAAGGTACAAAGTGCTATGGTAGTGCAAACAAGGACAGAATTCTTTTTTTATTGTACATTATGTTCTGGGGTATATGTGCAGATCATGCAGGATTATTGCATAGGTATATACATGGCAAGGTGGTTTGCTGCCTCCATCCCCCCATCATCTATATCTGGCATTTTTCCCTGTGTTATCCCTCACCAACCTCCCCACCCACACCTGTCCCTCCCCCAACAGACCCCAGTGTGTGATGCTCCCCTCCCTGTGTCCTCATTGTTCAATGCCCGCCTATGAGTGAGAACATGCGGTGTTTGATTTTCTGTTCTTGCGTCAGTTTTCTGAGAATGATGGTTTCCAGATTCATCCATGTCCCTACAAAGGACACAAACTCATCGTTTTTTATGGCTGCATAGTATTCCATGGCGTATATGTGCCACATTTTCTTTGTCCAATCTATCATTGATGGACATTTGGGTTGGTTCCAGGTCTTTGCTATTGTATACAGTGCCACAATGAACATACTTGTGCATGTGTCTTTTTAATAGAAAGATTTATAATTCTTTGGGAAGGAATTCTTACTGCAGAGGGAGGAAGTTTCATAAAAATGTGACAGTTCAAGCATTGATGGGTGGATTGAGTTTTAATAGGCAGAAACTAAGGGGGAAGAACCTCCTAAAGAGAGGAAATGCCACAAGATTGGGTGAAGAACTAGTGTAAAAGCAAGACGTAATTTACATAAAGCAATGGTTCTCAATGTGTGGTCCAAGGACTTTAGGGGTTCCTCACAACGTTTTCAGGGCACCCCTGAGATTAAAAAAACCTCTTTTCATAATAATACTAAGATGCTATCTGCCTTTTCACTTTCATTTTCTCATAAGCCTACAGTGGAGCTTTCTGGAGGCTCCAAGATGTGTGATAGTGCCAGAGCCTGAATGTAGAAGCAGATGCAAGAATCTAGCTCTCCTCTATTAAGCCAGACAGCAGAGAAATTTGCAGATATAAAACCACTGTTTTAACTCAATATTCTATTTTATTTCATAAAGAATGGTTATTTTTCATATTATTTACATCAATGTATAATGGATTTTTCTTCTTTTTGAATGAACTAATGCTTCAATATTTTAAAAATTTCAGTTTAATTTCTAATGGGGGTAAACACTGATAGACATAACCCACTCAACCACTAACTGTGGGGAGGGTGTGCTGGCTATTTCTCAAAATAGCATAGTTGGCAGTGTTAAAAACACCTTGCTTTGTAAAGGAAAGGAGTAATTTGTGGTCCTCAATAGTATTTTTCATGTATAAAGGGATCCTGAAACCACAACATTTGAGAATTACTGGCCTGGTCTGGATATAAGGTCAGGTGTCTGAACCCCAAATATCGGAGACAGGCCTCAGTCAATTTAAGAAGTTTATTTTGCCAAAGAGAAGGATGGTCCTGTGACACAGCCTCAAGAGGTCCTGATGACATGTTCCCAAGGCGATCAGGTCACAGCTTGGTTTCATACATTGTAGGGAGACATGAGACATCAATCAGTATACATTAAATGCACTTTAATTTTGTTTGGGAAGGCAGGGCAACTGAAGCCACGAAGTGGGGAGCAAACTTCCAATTAGCCTTTCCAAAGGAGGCATTCAGATACTCATTATTCTCAGTGGGCAGAAGGATGACTTTTGAGTTCTGTCTGTCCTTTGTCCTCAAGCAAATTTCTTATGAGGGATTTGTAGCTTTTTTTTTTTTTTTTTTTTTTTTTTTTTTTTTTTTTTTTTTTTTTTTTTTTNTTAGTAGCTATCTTTTCAAGGAATAGCATGGGAGGCAGGTTTGCCCTAAGCAGTTCCCAGCTTGACTTTTCTCTTTGGCTTAGTGATTTTGGGGTTCCAAGATTGATCTTCATTTCACAGGCACATGGTGTTAATGGGGATATACTAAGGAAGACAGGTTAGAGTCTTGATTGCCACTAACAGAGTGTTGGTTCCATTCTGCAAGCAAAGAGGAGCCATTGGAGGTTTGTGGGGAGAGACGACCGCAATCAGAGTTGTGCCTTGAAAGAAACTCTGGCAAGAGTGAGAAGGATGGGATAGACTAGAGGAGGAATTAAAGACCAGAAATGCCACATACGGAGCTCTGGCAGTGTCCCAGTGAGAAGGAATGAAGACCAGACCTAAGGCAGCAGCAGTGGGAATGTAAAGAAGTTAAGGAACTCTTTAAGTTATTAGTGAGCTTGGTGATTGCTTGAATATAAGGCAGAAGGAAGAATCAAAGATGACTCCAATTTGCTTGCTATATCAACACAATTATCAAACACATTCTTTGAGTTCTGACTAAATGCAAAGCCTGGGCCAGGTGTTATCATTAAAAGGCCAGACTGCTTCATTTCAAGTACTGGCTTCAGTGGTTCCCAACTATGTTGGGCAGGTCACTAAACTCTTCATGCCTACCTTTCCTCATCCGTAAAATGGCGAGAATATTCAGTACCTACTTTATTAGGTGGATGTGAAGTGAATTTCCACTAATAAAGTGCTTGGAAAGGTGCCTGGCTCACAGCCAAACCTTTATAAATGTTTGTTCAGGAAAAGATGGTGTGTAGGAGACATGAGGATGCAGAAACTGAGATTCATAGGCATCTTGCTCCTGCATGGAAGTGCAGGAAGGTCAATGACATTTACTGAATCATTAAAAATGGAAGGGCTCTTATATATCCAATCTCTATTTCCCATACTTACATCTTTCATATAGAGGATAGGGTTGGAGACATTGGCTGTTAAAAATCTTCATAAATTTTTGTCTGGGCGCAGTGGCTCACCCCTGTAATTTTGGCTGAGGAGGTGGATCACTTGAGGTCAGGGGTTCAAGACCAGCCTGACCAACATGGTGAAACCCTGTCTCTATTAAAAATACAAAAATTCATCAGGCATGGTGGCACATGCCTGTAATCACAGCTACTCAGGAGGCTGAGGCAGGAGAATTGCTTTGAGCCCAAGAGACAGGTGCAGAGAGCCAAGATCACACCATTGTACTCCAGCCTGAGTGACAGAGCAAAACTCCATTTCAAAAAGAAATGAAAAAAAAAAAGAAAGAAATCTTCAATAACTTTTTTCAGAACAACTTTCTTTTGTTGATTTAAATTTTAGCCAGGTGCTTTAGTTAACCAAGGACTTCAAAGAGCAGAGGAGAGTGACCACCTGTGGGTTAGGGATGTGGGGAGACCGTGGGAAAGCGGTAGGAAGTAGAGAAGGTTGTGACTAGTGGCTTTTGCAAAATGGCCTTACATTTTCTCCTTAAATTCATGTGAGTTTTGCATTTGATTCTGTAATACATCTGAGTTTATTTTGGTACATAAAGATCTTTCAAATTACTTACCATTTAGGAAAAATGATGCTTCAGAAAGAGGCTCCATGTTTATGGAGTCCCTCCAGCTCTCTGCTGCATACTCCCAGCGGTCCTCTGGTTTGAGCAGTACTGATCTAACTCAATTATACAGCCCCAGTAGGAGAAAAAAAAAACACTAAAAATTCAACTTAGTTTATGCTTTAGTTCTTTGCAGGAGAAACAATGAATCATAAAGATTAATTGTGTCTTTTCTTGTGAGTTTAATAAATAATATCAGTTTACAGGAAAATTGAAAAGTTGATTTATGTAATTAATGCTGAACAAAAATGCTATAAAGATTTGTACAAAATGCTGTCTTTTTAAATATATGGAGGGGTACTTTTATTTTAAAATTCATGATGACTTGAGTAAGCTCAGCAACATTTTCCTGCAAAGGTAATTGAAGAACCCTTCACACAGCCATCTACCCTAAAAGAAAGGGGATAAAGAAGTTCTACAAATAAACTAAGCGTTTTGGATTGCATTAAGTCCTAGGAAAAGGAATTTAATTTGGATTTCAATTATAAATAAATTTTGGAATGTTTGCATGAATGAGTTCCTGCTAGTATGAAGGGGGAGAATGCCCCAATATAGTAGACAAATCAGGTGGTCACCATCTTGATCTTGTGGTTAACCTTGGCATCCCCAGTGGTGAATAAGTTGGCACTGTGTGCACCCTGTTGGGATGCTATATTAACTAAGAAGCATTGCCTATCAATCATTCTTAAAAAAACACCTTTAACTGAATCTAATCAAGGTGTTAGGTCTGACTTCTAGTTTCCAGTATATGTGGGAACTGGAAGAACAAGTTAAATGACATCATAAGGAGATAAACAGACAAATCCAGAATGTGGAACACTCTAGAGGACTTCAAGATTTCAGTACAAAATAATAAAAATAATAGTAACAAGAATAATAGTGTGTTTGTGAATGTATTGGTTAGGGGCTTTCAGAATCTTTTTTTTTTTTCAGATGAAGTTGCACTCTGTCGCCCAAGCTGGAGTGCAGTGGTGCGACCTCGGCTCACTCTGCCTCCCACGTTTAAGTGATTCTCATTCCTCAACCTCTGGAGTAGTAAATTCCAGGATTACAGGCACCTGCCACCACGCCTGGCTAACATTTGCTCGTTAGTAGAGACGGGGTTTCACCATATTGGCCAGGCTGGTCTTGAACTCCTGACCTCAGGTGGTCCACCCACGTCAGCCTCCCAAGATTCCAAAATCTTGATTGGAAACCAGTTTGAAAGTAAAAAGAGCCTTAAATATCAGTTGGTGAGATCTGAATGTGTTTTATATATTGGAGGAGAGTGGAATATTATTGCTAGTTTCTTTAAGCTGGCTTATGGTATTGGGGTTCTGCAGAGCAGACACCTTATTTTTAGAGGTGTGCTGAAATATTTAAAAAAGAAAGTAAGTGACATCAGTCACTTACTTTCAAATAATTTAGCAATAAAACTAGAGAGATTAACAAATGAGAAACACACACACACTAATTAGAGAGAGAGATTTGGTTGCTTATGGCACAATTTTCAGTTTTTCTGTAAATTTGAATTTTTTAAACAATTAAAAGCTGATAAAATTTTGCTGTAAAGAAAATATTCATTTATTCAAACATTCACTGACTATAATTTTCACAACCATCACATGCTAAGTACTATGTAAGATGTTAGGGGACAGTGGTGAGAACAATATACAGGGCCCTTTTACTGTGGTGAAATTTTAATTTTCACAACTCACTACTAAACAGTGAGACATACAAATAAATGAATAATCATATATTGCAATATGTTATTAAAAAACAAGAGTAAAGCTCATAAGACAGAGTGATAGAGGAGACATAATTGGGATGAGGGTAGAGTGAGTGTCTGGAAGGACCTTTCCAGAAAAGCAGTTTCTTTCCAACAGACTCCATGGGACCCTCCAGTCCCCCAAAACCTCTCTGTCCCACAGGCTCCCAAGTCTTCACACTGTTCCTTCAGCACTTCCTCAAGTAGCCTAGTAGCAGTTCCCTTCCTGTGCATTTAATCTTGGCATCTCGGTTGGAAGGTATGTTCCTTGAAGGCAAATCTTTTGATTTATTCATCTCTACATTTCTCAAAGCCCCATGTCACACAGTAGTTCGTTATTTACTAAATAACTATATTTGTGCAGTTCTTTGCATCTTTGAGATTCTTTCACTATGCATGCACTCATTTGATGTGAACTTTGAAATGGCCCTGTGATAGTTCATTTTATGTATCCACTTGGCTAGGTTAGGGTACCTGGCTGTTTGGTCAAACACTAGTCTAAATGCTGCTTGAAGGTATTTGTGGATGTGATTAATTTAGAATGAATTGACTTTAAGTAAACCAATTGCCAGCCAGGTGGGTGGGTCTTATCTAATCAGTTGAAGGCCTTAAGACTAAGATTTTTCAAAGAGAAGAAATTCTGCCTCAAGACTGCCACAGAGAAACCCTGCTTCACTTCCCAGTCTACTACTGCCCTATGGAATTCAGACAGTAACATCAGTTCTTACTGGAGTTCCCAACCTGCTGATCTTACATACAGATTTTGGACTTACCATTCCCCATGACTATGTGAACTGATTCCTTAAAATAATCTCTCTCCCTCTCTATCTCTGTGTGTGTGTGTGTGTGTGTGTGTGTGTGTGTGTGTGTGTGTGTAGGTATGCACACAGACATACTATTGCTACTAGTGTTTCTATTTTGCTAGATGACCTTGGCTAATCCAAGCCCTGAAAGATAAGGAGAGTGACTTTTTCCACTTTACAGGTATCTAAAGAGAGGCATGAAGCAATTACATACTTAATCTAAGGCTCCACGCTGAGTTTGTGAGACCTGAAGGAAGCAAGTTGCTTCTAACTCAGAGTTTTTAAAATGGAGAGGCAGCTGCTTGATAAAATATCCATCCAGTAGCTGAGAGAGCTTGAATACCTGGGAGTGACAGTTTAACAACATTTTGTGTCTTTGGCACTGTACTGGGTCTGGACGTTAAGCTGGGTGACACTGAAGGGTTTCCAGGATCTACACACATATTTAACAGCCGCTGTTTCGATGAGCTTGCTTCAAAGGATAGATAAGCCTTCAGCTGAGCAAAACAATCACCTCACTGTAAATGCATAGGGGGACATGAAACCATCAGAAAGATGAAAGATTTTTATCCTTTGCAGTCTGTAATGAAAGCCTGAAAAGGATTTCTCTTGAGATATTCCCTTTTTGATGGATTTTCATTGTTTACAATGAACCTGGGACTTAAATATTGTAGGCTATTCTTGCTTGACCGAATAACTGAACCACAATATCTGGAACAATAACTTGGGTGTTATTTGAAGTACAGTGGCCCGAATCTTGACTCAGTTCATACTAGGTGGAAAATTAAACAAGAAACAATGACATCTGGTGGCTCCCTATACAGTGGGCTCCCGAATCTCACAGGCAAGTGAATCTACCAAGCCTCTGGGTAGGAAAGTCCTCTGTACATGGTTTGGAGAAATATCTGATCTTCTCCTTATCAGGATTATATTTCTCTCTGCTGCCTGGACTAAGCTGTTTCCTCTTGCTAAGAGGATAGGAACCTGCGACCCAAGGGCAGATAGATGTAGGCTTAACTGCCTTCCTTCTCTGCTCATCTGTCAGAAAATCTGGGAATCTAAACTTCTCTGTAGAGGCTGCCAACCACAAGATTGCTGGACTCCCAAGTGTGGCATGGCTTTGGTGTTGGGCCCTGGCACTCCACCTTCCCAAAGTGTATGTGGTCTTGTACAAGCTCCTTTACATTCTATGCTTTATTTGCTCAGCTGTGCAACGGGAATAACACTTGCTTCACAAGATTCTTAAGAAGATGAAAGGACATTAAATAATATTAACAACCAAACTTGGAACAGCACTGAGCCAATCATTTCTCATTCTTTCTCTTGCCTGAAAGTCATAGCAATTGCACACAGGCAGGTGCAATTGGTCCTGTTTTAAAGATGAAGAAATGGCAGTTAGGCAGGTTAAGAACCTTTCCAGTGGTCCCTTACTGAGTCATTGGCAAGCCATATACTACACTCAATGACTCAGGAACCCACCAGGGGTGCTCTGGACAGGTCAATTTTCTCCTCCTTGGTGTAGCTTCTTGCCCCCCTTTTTTCCTGCTCCTTTTGGGGCCTCTTAAATGGAATCCCAAACAGAAGTAAGTAGTATAAGGGATACAGTGTTTCTGCTGTAGCTGATGGGCTCTCCCTGAAGTGAGACTGAAAACAACTTAGGATCCTTCCATGCCAGAAACGGGGAGGGTATATCAAATACAAATAGAAGTAAAGTCATTTCGTTCTCTAAGTGCCACTGTACTCTGTGCTTCCAAGAAATTATAAGCTGCTGGAGGTATGGGGGCAAGTCTGTTAACTTACGGTAGACTCCTGGGTTTTCTGTTAAACAAATGATTTTTGATGAGGAAGTTGCAGTTTCCTCCAATGATAATCTGCCCTGTGCATTGCCTGTCTCATTGTCAAACTTGGCTGGTAGGGCTTTGTGAGTTCTCATGAAAAGCTTTATTTCCAGGCAATGAGGAAGTTTAAGGTCAGAAGAAGGACACAGCGTTGAGAATGTAAAAGCTCATCGGATTTGTTGAGTGAGGAGACCCTCTCTAGCACATAGAAAAACAGAAAGCCCTTTCTATCTGTCAAACTAAAAATTTATAGAGACAAGTGAAAAACAAACACAGGAAAAATTATTCTGCGAGGATTACACTTTCAGGCTTCCCAGTCTATTGGGAAAAAACCCACATTCTCCATCAGCAAGGGGTAGAAGATGAATATTGTAGTGAACGGGATAGGATGAAAGGAGACACCCGGCATTTATAGTAGGAGATTGGACTAGAATGGGAGCTCAAGGCCTGAGACATTATTGCCGTCCATGTTAAACACACACTGTGCTAGATGCCGTGCTTAAGATTTCAGTAGATGAAGAGTGAGGTATCTACACAAGGAGCAGTAAGCCCTACTTTGTATCTAAACATCATAGATGTCAACTCATAGTCTCCCAAGGGCATGGCTGGCTAGTTGTCTGGAGCATGGATCAAGAGAAACAGGATTACATTACATGCTCTGGTCTATTACATTAAGCTAGGCCCTGATTCAGGGCCAGTATTTTTGTTCAGTGATGCCTGTTGCCTCGGATCTCTCTCTGGCTGAATTTATCTCCCCGAGGAAGCGTGGTAGTAAGTCTGATGAGCAGCCTGTGAAGCAAAATGCTGGAGCACTTTTCTGTCTCAGGATAGAGACACCTAGGAAAATGAGCACTGGAGTGCGAGTCACATGTACTATATTCTAGACCTGACGCTGCCATTGAGCAGGCGTTTGACTCAGGGCAAATCTGTTGTATTCACAAAAAAACTCCATTTTTTGATCTATAAACTGAGAGAAAATGATGGTTTTCCTCAAATTATAACCAACCAGAAAACCTGATATAAACAAGAGAGAAATTCAGAGAGCCACTGGTTGTGTGACAAAGGACTGGGGACACATCGCTTACCTTGTGTTCTGCTTCTTCCTGCTATCCATCCCTTCAAGTGGCTTCTACGAATATTTAGGGATCCATAGTTCCCAAAATAGCCTCCCATGCTAATCCAGAGGTTGCAAAGCAGAAGTGTCAGGCTTTTATTATTGTGATTTTAGATTTGTGGGCTTTCTCCTAAAATTGCAGTAGGAGAATAACTCCTGAAGGTGATTTTTACAAAGATAGAAGCGTGCAGGAGGATGTTCTGTGATGTGCAGAGTTCACAAAATTTCAGTCCTTCTCTATAGTGTGGAAAACTGTATTTATTTTTCTTCAAATTAAACTATATTGATAAAATGTTATCATCTGGGTCATGGTTGTATATTGTTATTAGTTTTTTAAAAAATCCACTTTGTTGGTCAGTTTCAAAAGAAACAGTGTGTGAAGACAAAAGCTTATTTAGTAGATGTTTTGCCCTGACTCGGAGAAGAAAAGGAGCAGTGGGGAAGTAACAGAATGCAGACATTTATGGAAAGAGTTGTGTTAAGGGTCTTGAGTGAAGGCTCTTGTTAGAGCAAACTCAGGTGATAAAAACAGGAAGTGGGGAGATAGACACATTTGAACCACTGGTTTCTTTCTTTGTTTAAAGAATGTGTCTACATTATGAATAGGTTTTATAGAATCATAAAGTATTGAAACATTAAAGGTAGCAAAGATCAAAATGATTTTCTCCCAAGCGAGGCTTTAGATTTTGAGAAAGACGTTTTCCCTTTTTCTTTTAATGAATGTTCATACATAAGCAAAGGATTTTGATCCTTTGAATAGCCACTTTAGAGAATGTTCTTTCCAATGTTCATACGGTTTTGGAAAGACTAGCAAAGCCAGTCTGAGAAAGAGCATGTGTTAGTATATTGGGGTAGAATAAGAAATCTAAACAATTACCCTAAATGTACCAAGATAATTCTATTAATACTGGTCATTGTCAAAAATTATTTTTAAGGTTACTAAACAGTTCTCAATTGAACGAGAATTACTTATGTACTTTAGTGATTATATATATTTGTATTACCATTTTACTCAAAGGAGAGAATGCAATCAATTAAACCACATGTCTGGGAAAAAATGCCACATTTTAGCAATTATTTTACTATAAAGAAGTGTTGCATATAGAGTCACTGTCAATTACTAGAAATAATTACATATTTTCTTTGGTAATTTCTTGGTAATTAAAGTGTCACTGAAGCATAAGATGCTTTGTTAATGAAAAGATTAAAAAAATTCATATGAGTTTATCACTTTTTATTGAAATGTGGTTCAATGTTTATTATAATAATTTCTGATTGTTATTGTATAACCTTGAATGGTATTAATGCACAAATCATGAGTATAAGCCAAATAATAGCTCGCTGAGTAAAAAATACATAACTTGAGGTGGTGCAATAGCAATCAAAATTGTGATAATAAACATTAAACCATGTTTCAACAAAGAAAGAACAAAACAGTCTTAACGTATTTTTACTCCTGATTTTGAAAGAATTCCATGACACTAATTACAAAAGAATTACTGAAGGGAAAAAACAAATGTTGAGCTGTTTATTTCCAAACATTCTATACTGAATAGTATAAATGAACAAAACTGTAAACGTAATTTTATAAACAAGGAGATTTCCAACATGGGAGTTGGAGCTGTTTTTCACATCTGGCATACTGTAGAAAAGACAACACACTATTTTCTATTTGGAACCTAACAATAGTAACTTACTCTCAGCTAGGTGAGGGTTTTCAGTTGTTACTTTAGAAGGAGGAGATGGATTTAAATTAACTCACTCTTTCATTTCTCATCCTTCTTGAGACCAGTAAAGATGTGAAAAGAGAGTGAATGGGCCATTGTGCCCTTCTCGTTTCCAGATTTATGGATGTTTTGTGGGAGGAGGTAGAGAAACTCAGTAAATTTCATGGGAACACAGGCCAGTTCATCTCAAGCAGTATTCACCCTAGGATGCCCAAGTAGACAAAACCTTAGAAGAAAGGTACAAGATAAGTATATTTCAAAGATTAAAAGTTTAGGAGTTGATTTAATGGTGTGCTAGAATTGGTTATTCCAGCTTGCAAAGGTCGCTTTTGTGCATCTCTTTTTAACGCTATTTTTAGTGACCTCCCTCATGTTGGAAGCTTGAAATGGGTCATGGAGGGGATATTTACACACGGAAATAGAAAAATGCCACCAAACAGAGAATTTCCTTTTTTTTGCAGAGCTAGTTTTTTCAGCACACTAGTGATGGGAAGAGAAGTGGACCATGGATTTTAAAGTCACGTCAATCAAAATAGGGACCAATGTAGAGGTCAGACAGCTAATGGTAAGTACAGGCAGGCATTTGCATTTATTTACCTCATTGAAAATGACCCTAGTTTGATGGATAAGCCTGAATCAGTTGGGAGAATCTGGTCCAGTGCTTTTGATTTGACTCTTTTCTGTTCACAAGAAGCTCCCAATAAGCACATGATATCAGTTCCCCCTTCCTCCCACACACTCTTATTAGTCATGAATCTTTCTTCAAAAATCCAAAAGAAATGAATACTCTCAAAAGGTACATTTGCAAGACAAGTCTTGGATTGCACTCCTTTAATTTTCCAAGGAGTCGTCATCACTTATGAAAGCTCGTGCACACTGTGTGGAAGACATTCCATGGTCCGGACACCCACAATGTCTGCCTTCCCACCCCCAATTCTGTACCAAGAGTGCCTTGCTCTTATCAGATTCTTCCTTCTTCTCTCTCAGTCTCTTATGCATGTTGGGTGCATACAGATCTAAGTGTTTTTGCCAAGATTGCTCTCCCACTTCTTTACCACCTGTCTAACCTTCAAGACTAAACCAAAGTCACACTCCTCAGAGAAAACTTTCCCCACAGTAGCTCATTTTGTCTGCAATACTTATTGATTTATATGTCACACTACCAAACACAGAGAGCTTTACTAAGTGGTAACTCAGTAGATATTTTCGTATAACTTGGAGTGACCGTTCCAAGTATGTTCCATGTCCTGCAGCCAAGGGTTTCCATTAACCTTGGAAAAAGTTTGGGAATTCACTCTTCATAAAGGAAGGGAATGTCACCCACACAATGGGTTGGTTTAGTTGCCTGGTGGGTGTCAACCCAATGACCACAACCAAGAGGGATTTAGCGAGGGAATTTTATTACTTGTAACAAGTAAGGAGAACACCAGAGACAGCTCCCAAAGCAGTGTCTCCTCAAGCTAGGGGCTGGGTCAGGCTTTATAAGCATAGGGTAATGAGTCATGGTCTGACTAGATCTTGCAGTGAAGTGGTGCAGGGAGGTGGGATCTGATTGGATTCTGCCATGGGGTGATGCCAGAGCTCCATCTGATTGGACAATAGATCTTGCCTTATGGTGTGCACTTGTCTGCCCCTGCTCCTTGGTCCCAGCACTTAGGTTCTCCCAGTGGTTACATGCTTGGTTTGTCTGGGCATTCTCGGGTTACATGACCTAAGGGCCCATGGCAAATGAAAAACACTGTTACAAAAAAGTTCAACAAGATTGGCCTAGTGTGGCTACAGGATGAGGGGAAAGTGAAGAATAGAGGACATCTATTCAGGATCAGATTATCCTTGAATTCTCAGAACTCTTTAATGATGATTTAATTCAGGATTAATTGTGGCTTTAATTCACGATTAATATTTGTGGCTAGATAAGTTTACATTGTAGCATTATGCTATAGAGAGACTAATCTAAGATCATTAACAAATTCTGACTTACAGCCAATAATTGAATCTTAGAAATTCAGATTTACATTTTAGTTTGATTACTGAGGGATGGCTGTCTAACTGGACCAGCTGGGAGAAAGGGTTCAGGGCATTTTTGTATATTTGATATCCTAGTTCTTTCTTTTGACATCTTCCTGTTTGTCATCTTCAAATAACTATTATAATTTATTAATAAATATTTACATTTTAAAGTGGGAATATTTAAATATGGCTTTTGTTGGGATGCCATTTTCATTATATTTGCTTTATTGTTATTTTTTTGTCTTGGGAAGTTACCTGACTTTTATTTGTTGTTATTGTTAATCCACCTTTTAAAATCCAATGATCTAATTCTAGACAGAGGGTTTTAGAGAGATTTACTTAGGGTTTTGAAGCTGCTAGACCCACATCTGAACATCTAATCACTTCCCTTTCATCTCCTTGTATTGTCAAACTTTTCTGATTTGTGTCCCTGGGTAAGTCTTGTTTCAATTTTTCTGGGGAACAGCATTGTCTTAAACATTTCTGTCTCCTCACTTTGCTGAAATGTGTTTCTTTTGGCAAGAATCCTAACTTCCCTGGATTTGCTTTGGTGTGGGTGTTACCTCAGCATTTCTTACAGCCAAAATTTTGTATGGCTTTGCCAGTTTGGAGAGCCAAGCTCTCTCTTCTGACTGAAGATTATAAAATGGCAAAGATAAGTGCTCAAGGCACTTTTCCTGAGATGATGATTTAAATTTATCATGCTCTCCTGGGGTCCTTGAGAAATAGGCCACTCTCTGATCATTCTTGAGCACTTGCCAGCATGCCTGAAATATGAGGAGAGGGAGAAGATGTGTCTGCTTTTCTAATTAGTTTTTTCCTCCAGTAAGTCATATCCCCTTCCTTTTAAGTGACGGAAAACATTAGAGTTCTTAAGAGATGTCTATTTTCCACTGGGGTTTACATCATCGTTTTATCTAATTATTTCCCAATTACGAATAATAATTAAACCAAATGGTGATGCAAACTGGAGCAGTAACAATATATCTTTTTAGAAGAGCTCCCCAAAGGAGACATAGAACACCAGGGTTGAACATTCTTTGTTCAGTCTCAACAGGGAGTGTTCAATGATGCAAAATCACAAGTCTTGATTTTTAAACCATGTCTGATGTTCCTTGGCCCAGACCTAACGTGGAAGACTGAAGAGTCCAGTATTCAACTGTTTTTGGCACCTCAGTACTTACTGTTTTAGTAGTTGAAATAAACAGTTCTGCAGAAGTTAATAACTGTTGATTGAATTATTTTAATGGGAACTATCTAGGATGATTCAGTTAGAAGACTTGAATCTGGAGTGATGATATGCTCCAGTTTGCTTGGAAAGTCTTGGCAAGTCCCTTGTCTTGGCATTATTATGGATGTTGTCTAGCATGCCCCTTTTCACTGTCAGGGTGCCCTATTTCAAACTCTTTACAACTTGCCAGGTAGAAAAATGGAATGAGATTAGACTTAAATACTCCTATTGATTCTTACAGGTGTTAATGGATATCTATCTGCAAGAGTCTAAGTCTTGAAACAAGTTGCCGAAATGGTATTTCTCAACCTCAGACATCTTATTTAAGACCCAATAAGAAACTAACAAATGAAAATATATACTTCTCGTCATTGCCCTTAATATAAAAACTTAATTTGTAAATCTTCTGCAAGAAAATATATCTTTTTGCCTCTCTTGATATAGGCAAATAATTTTTAGATGAGACTTCATAAAAATTAAAAGCATTCTGCTCTTCAAAGACGCTATTAAGAAAGTGAAAAGCCACAGACAGGGAAAAAATATTAACAATATGCATATATGACAAAGGACTCTTATTCAGAATATATAAAGAACCCTTACAAACCAATCATAAGACAAACCATGAAACAATTTTTAAATGGGCAAAACATTTAAATATTAACAGTCCTTCAAAAAGGCTATTAGAATGGGTAATGTGTATATTAGCATGTACTTAAATCAAGGAAATGCAAATTTAAACCACAATGAGATATTTTGAAACTATTAAACTTGTGAAAATTAAAAACACTGACACCCTCCAATGCTGGCAAGGATGTGAACAATGAAAATGCTCTTAACTTTGCTGGTGGGAGTATCAAATGATGTGACCACTTGGGGAAATTGATTTTCTTATAAAGTTAAACATAGACTTACCCTATAGCCTACCAATTCCATTAGGTATTTATCCAAGAGAAATAAAAACAGATGACCACATAAAAGCTTATATATGAATATTGACAGAGCAGCTTTATTTGTAATAGCTCTAAACTGAAAACTGCTCCATAGATTGTTAGCATGTTAATAGAGAAAGAAGTTTATGGCATCTTCATATGATAGAACACTATGTAGCACAGAGAAAAATTAACTGCAACTATATGTAATAACATGGATGAGTCTTATAGATATTATACTGAGAGAGAGAGAAGCCAGATACAGAAGCATGCATACTATATAATTGCATTTATATGAAGGCAAAAATAATCTGTGGCTATAGAGCTCAGCTCAGTGATTGCCTAAGGGCAGGGGTGTGTGTGTGTGTGTGTGTGTGTGTGTGTGTGTGTGTTTGTGTGTATAGACACACAGAGAGAGGCCTATTAAATGGAAAGTGGAATGAAGGAACTTTCTAAGGAAAGAAAATGTTCGATATCTTTATTTGAGTGATATGTAAAGAGTATGCATAGATACATAAACAAGTCATTGAGTGTGCATTTGAGATGTGTATATTTTTCTTTAAGCAAATTATATCTCAATACAATACTGAAAAAATAAGTTACACTGCTTCTCACTTTAGCAAGCACATTCTCACACAGTAATGTTTTCCAAATATTTCTAAGCATTGCAATGCTTTCTTTATACTAAAATTTATATGGAATTCCAAGATATGAAATAGATGTAAGTGGAGCTGCTGGAGCTGAAGTGAGAAGGGGGTCCTGAAGCCCCATAATATCTGCTGCTCTCTGTCTAGTTCTCCACCCTGGCCCTGTACTCCATCCTTTTAACAACTCTATGCTAGAGGCACTAAAGGTTTTTATGATGTTAACTATACAGATAAAGAAACAGGCCCCATGAAATTGTGACTTACCTAAATTAGACGGCTAAGAGATAATAAGACAAGGACCTGGAAATCATAGCTTGTGATCCACAATCTGTATACTATATTTATTGAATAAAGCAAGTGTTCCAGGCTGAGTACGGTGTCTCACGCCTGTAATCCCAACATTTTGGGAAGCTGAGTTGGGCAGATTACTTGAGCTCAGGAGTTCGAGACCAGTCTGGCCAACATGGCAAAACCCCGTCTTTACTAAAAGTACAAAAATTAGCCAAGCATGTTGGTGCATGCCTGTTATCCCAGCTACTTGGGAGGCTGAGGCATGAGAATCGCATGAACCTGGGAGGCGGAGGTTGCAGTGAGTCAAGGTTGTACCCCTGCACTACAGCCTGGTGACAAAGCAAGACTCCTTCTTAGCAAAGAAATAAACAAAAAACAAAGCAAGTTTTTCAAACATTGTGAGGGATATAAAGTAGCATAAAAAATGCTCTCAGTTTCCAGAGAGTTTATGGCTTACTTGGAGACTTGCTGAAATCTCATGTGGCTGAAGGCATCACCTTTGGTCAATGAGAAGTACTTTTGAGTAAGGGGCTACCATTCATCAGACCACAGGTGACCCTTTCCAGTCAATCCAGTAACTTCAACAACCAGGCTGGGGCTGTCTTTTGCCCTCTTGGGGGTTGCTTTTTTGTGGATTCTTTCTTACTTGGCATGAGATAGACTTGGTCAAGTTTATCCTAAATTTCTTTTTGCTGTCTAGTTTCGGTGGATCATCTACATAAAGCTTCAAATTTGCATTTTGATGTGATCACCAATGATTGCTGAAAACACCTTTATTTCCTCATTTAGATTAGGGCCATGTGAAAAACACTGACTGGATGTTTTCAGATCAACTGATGCTGAGGTTTCTTCTCTCACAAAGTCCTACTCATATATCTCTGCATTTCCCATCCCATAGCAGCTGCTTCTATTCATTTATTTATTTTAAAGTTCAATTTGTGATGCAGTTAGAAGAGACTGTCAGCAAGAGAGAGTCAAGCAGAAAGTTTATTTTTATTCCCCAGCAGGGAAAAGCCAGAGGAGAAGGGGGATCACTGGTAGGGGGCTTATTGGATTTATTTGGTTTATTTTTTTCTAAAAGTCTTTCCCTCTGAGAGGACAAAGTTCTTTTCTCTTTAAGTGCAGAGCCTGAAGTGGGAAAATTTTAAATTTGATTTAATTTTTTTTGATGTGGAACAAACTAAAAGAAACGATGCCAAAATTTCTTTAATTGAAATGAAACAGAAGTTGGAATTCCCCTCAAGGGGACTGATTGTTCAGATCCTTATTTCTTTCTTATTTATTTATTTATCTATCACTAGAGATACATCGATTTAGACTGCTAAAACATTGAATTATGAGCTCAACAAACACATGTGAAATTGAGCCATAGAAACAATAAAAAATTGAAACCTATGATGGTCCCACAGACAGAGAGAAGACAGGTCATAAAGCCGTGGAAAAATCCCTTTCCTCAACTACTGCCCTCACTGGCTCTCTCTTGGGCTTTCATTCCCTACCTTAGAAATATTTCATGACTTGTGTAAGAGTTATAAAAAAACAAAAAGAAATGATAAAACCAAAAAACAAAAAATAACAAATAATAAATAAATTCCATGGTCAAAATGTTTGGAAAAAATGGAACAAACAAACAAAAAAAACCCTGAGGTCTTTACTACAGGATTTTTCAGGATCTGTAATATTGTCATGTAAATTATGCATCTTTAGGAGGAAGAACTGCAGTATATAGCCATGTACTCAGTATACAAAAGTGTTTCTTGGCATATGAAGAACTGATACTCAAATTCGGAGGTTAGCTGGTTTATGGTGATACCACTAGTGCGGCACCCAACCTGTTTCCTTTCATTCCTTTGCACACATTTCAGTGATATTTCCCAGTGTCTCATCCAGCTAGATGAAGCCACATGATTGAGTTCTGACTAGTGCAATGTGGGCAGAGGTGATAAACTTCACCTCTCGTCCTGATGTATACAGAAAGTCGTGCACATTCCTGCATTTTTTCAACCCTCCCATATGCCAGTTATATTCTACCAGGGCAAGACGACAGGAGAATCACATGATTGAAGCAGTCTGGGTTCCTGAGTCACTGTATGAAGTAGAGTCACACAAGCATACATACTGGACTTTCTGTGGGTTAGAAGGTTTTAAGCCACTGAGATTTCGCCTTTTTGCGGGGAAGAGGTTATTAGTGTAGTTCATGATAATTACCTTGACTGAGACAAATTCAGACACTAAGAACATGTATAATTGCAGAAACTAAATCTAGAGTAAGGCATTGCTCGTAACTAATTGTTTTCATGTTGGCGGCAACAGGACGGGCGTTGCTTACTCCTGACTTGTCCCAGGGGAACTATATTAAAATCAGATTATGTAAGATTAATGCTTAAACGTTCCAGCTTTCTAATATCTCCCACTGGCATTCTATTTTTTTCTTCCATCTGCTGCATTAAAAGTGACCACCCTAAACTCAAACATTCAGATTCCACTGTGGTGTGTTTTTGGTCATATACAGCACATGAGGCTGTGGGAGACAGTTTCCCCAGTGATGAAGTGTAGAACCACCCCTCAGAGAATGAGGTTTAGGCAGAACCCAGCCAGAGTTCTGCTGACCTCCTGGCCTTCCCATATTTGCACATATTGGCCCTTAGCCCAACCCTGCACAGCTGGCTATAACAGTCCTTGTTACTTTAGGAACTTCTCCCAAGAGAATTCCATAAAAGTAGGAGCTGGTAGGAAAACAAAGATGAAATTAATGTAAACCTGGCTTAGGAATTAAAAATGAATTTTCAGGAACAGGAAACTTTGCCAGGCACAATATTTTTCAGCCTTCTGACAGAATGAAGAGGTTAGGGATTATTTGTATGCATGTTTACATCTGGTGAAAGTCTCATTTGATAAGAATATATGTATTTATTTCATTTTATATGTGAATGACTCCTTTTGGGGAGTAAATGCTGTACTTGCTACCCAGAGGAACTCATAAATCTATGTGTCTTTTTTTTAATATATAGCTAACTACAAATTTCAATTGACAACTCAGCTATTTCGAAGCTGTGTAAGATGTGGCCTTAGTAACAGGGATGGATCTAGGCATTGTGAACCTAGAAATTTATGTAATTTTAAGGGCCTTCTTTAAAAAAATAAATTCAAAACTGAGCATTAAAGTTAATATTTGTTTAGAGTGAGAAAAGAAATCACAGCAAGCTACAAAATATAAATGTTACTGCTATAAACATCACAAAACTCAGAAACATAGCTCTATTAATAGAGTAGGATATCTTTATAATGCTTTCCCTATATTTTTGGTTGATCTTCACTGAACCCAAATTGAGAAAATGCTACATCAAAGCATTGAAAAATGCTGGTTAAAATGCAAACCAGGGCTGGGTGCAATGACCCACGCCTATAATCCCAGCACTTTGGGAGGCCAAGGTGGGTGGATCACCTGAGGTAAGGAGTTCAAGACTGTCCTGACCAACATGGTGAAAACCCGTCTCTACTAAAAATACAAAAAATAGCTGGGCGTGGGGGTGCACGCCTATAATCCTAGCTACTCAGAAGGCTTATGCGGAAAAATCACTTGAACCAGGGAGGCAGAGTTTGCAGTGAGCCGAGATTGCGCTACTGCACTCCAGCCTGGGTGACAGAGTGAGACTCCATCTTAAAAAAAAATAAATAAATAAATAAATAAAAGACAACAAAAAAATGTTAATCTGAAATGCAAACCAGAACAGGGAGATGATACTATCTGAAGTCATTATTAACCAGCCTAATTCCTTAGTTCAAATTACTTTACCAAATTAACTCAAATTAACTGCAAGTGCCTTACAAAACTCCTGTGGGAAGGAGCTTGGACGTAAATTATGTCAGGGGCCAGAGAATATCAAGGGTGCTAAACGAGAGACCTGGAAGATGTGATGGATTGATAAAATGACCTTAATGATTCTTTGGCCATCTTATTATGTGACAGTATTTTGTAATATTTTCTGTGTAGAAAATAGTTCAGTCTCACTCTTGACATGTTTAGAAGCTTCTTAGATCTCACAACTCATTATTGGTAATTTCATGTAAATTATTACAATTATTGTTAAAATTGGGGAAGTTTCTATCATGTTCATTTCATAAGTTAGATATTAAGATTGACAAACTTTCTCAAGACTGTCTTCTGACTCCCTACTTTTAAACTTGGTTTCTCATCACTACCTGTGACACACATACTTTTGGCACAGTGTCACACCTTACTGTGGCGTCTGGCCCTGCTCCTGTGCATCACAATGTTGGGTGAGTTGGTACAGTGGGTAGTAGAAATTCCTGGAAGACATTCTTTTGCACTGGGATGGCTGGCAGAAACTTAATTATACATGAAAGTGATGGCAACCCAAATACCTATATTAACCGCAACTAAATGTGTCTTCCAAGTCAGTGTCCCCTTAACAGCCTATCACAAGTGTCTGTTTCCAATATTGCCTTCAGACTCCAGCCAGCAGGACCCCCAACCCTGGACACTGAGCCTCAGGGAACAGTGCACTGTGAAGTGACTTCCTCAAAATTGTCAAAGTTTCCCTCTACTTCCTGAGATTGGGTGGGGCAAATCCAGCCCTGGATCTAGACCTGCATGTGCCCTGGTCCTCATTTGAGCCTGGGATGTTCTCTGGCCCTCTACTGCATGTTTCAGGTTGGCCATATACCCCAAAGATCTGTGGGACTCAGGGTTTGAGACACCTGGTGAGTATACTGTAGACACTAACCAGTATGGCATTTTTTTTTTCATGATATCCTGTGGTGTTGGGCCACCATAATGGTGCTGACAGACTGATTTTGGGTGACACAGGATGAGTACAGGGCTCTGTGCTACTGACCATCTACTATTAAACCTGGGGCCTAAGCTCTGGGTGTGGGCCTATGGATAGGCTCTTACCAGTCCTTGCTCCAATGGCAGAGCTGCCGCTGATCTACAGACCCTGAGGGCAGTTAGGGATGGCAACAGTTGTCTACTTTGTAGGACCCTTGCCATGGGCATCTAGCTCTGCATGTTACTCTAGCTCCTCTGCAGGTTCCATACCATCTGTCAGGGGTTCTACAGAAAGGCTGTGCTTCTGTCCTCTGAGCGTTTCTCAAGACCATTGCTCTGTAATGTCAGTGGGCCCTTCTGATTGATGCAGTCCTTTGCCTCCTGGGAAGGTGGTATAATAAAATATGGTGATATCCCACTGATTCCACAGAAATACAAACTAACGTCAGAGATTACTACAAACAGTTCTATGCACACAAGCCAGTAAATATGGAAGAAATCAATAAAATCTTGGACACTTGCACTCTATCAAGACTAAACCAGGAAGAAGTTGAAACCCTGAACAGACCAATAACAAGGGCTGAAGTTGAGGCAGCAACCAATAGCCTATCAACCAAAAGAAGTCCAGACGAGTTCACAAATTCTACCAGTTGTATGAAGAGGAGCTGGTTCCATTCCTTCTGAAACTATACCAAACAATACAAAAAGAGGAAATCATCCCTAACTCATTTTATGAGACTAATATCATCCTGATACCAAAACCAGGCAGAGACTCAACTAAAAAAGAAAACTTCAGGCCAATAGCCATGATGGACATAGATACAGAAATCTTCAATAAAATACTGGCAAACCAAATGCAACAGCACATTAAAAAGATTATTCATCACGATCAAGTAGGCGTCATCCTGGGAATGCAAGGCTGGTTCAACATACGCAAGTCCATAAATGTAATCTATTACATAAACAAAACCAAAGACAAAAACCACATGATTATCTCAGTAGATGCAGAGAAGGCCTTTGACAAAAATTCAACAGCCCTTCATGCTAAAAACTCTCAATAAACTAGGTATCAATGGAACATATCATAAAATAATAAAAGCTATTTATGATAAACACACAGCCAATATCATATTGAATGGGCAAAAGCTGGAAGCATTCCATTTGAAATCAGGCACTAGACAAGAATGTGCTCTCTCACCACATTTATTCAATATAGTATTGGAAGTTCTAGCAAGAGCAATCAGGCAAGAAAAAGAAATAAAGTGTATTCGATTAGGAAAGGAGGAAGTCAAATTGTCTCTATTTGCAGATGACATGATTGAATATTTAGACGACCCCATCATCTCAGCCCAAAATCTCCTCAAACTGATAAGCAACTTTAGCAAAATCTCAGGATACAAAAATCAATGTGCAGAAATCACAAGTATTCCTATATACCAATAATAGACAAACAGAGAGCCAAATCAAGAGTGAACTCCCGTTCACAATTGCTACAAAGAGAATAAAGTACTTAGGAATACAAATAACAAAGGATTTAAAGGACCTCTTCAAGGAGAACTACCAACCACTGCTCAATGAAATAAGAGAGGACACAAACAGATGGAAAAACATCCTATGCTCATGGTTGGGAAGAATCAATATCGTGAAAATGGCCATACTTCCCAAAGTAATTTATAGATGCAATGCTATTCCCATCAAGCTACCAATGACCTTCTTCACAGAACTGGAAAAAAACATTTTAAACTTCATGTGGAACCACAAGAGAGACCACATAACCAAGACAATCCTAAGCAAAAAGAACAAAGCCGGAGGCATGACACTGCCCAACTTCAAACTATACTACAGGGCTACAGTAATCAAAACAGCATGGTACTGGTACTAAAACAGACACAGACCAATGGAACAAAACAGAAGCAACACTACACTTCTACAATCATCTGATTTTTGACAAACCTGACAAAAACAAGCGATGGGGAAAGGACTCCATGTTTAATAAACAGTGTTGGGAAATCTGGCTAGCAATGTGCAGAAAGGAGAAACTGGACCCCTTTCTGCACCTTACACTAAAATTAACTCCAGATGGATTAAAGATTTAAACATAAAACCTAACACCATAAAAACTCTAGAAGAAAATGTAGGCAAAACCATCCAGGACATAGGCATAGGCAAGGACTTCATGACTAAAACACAAAAAGCAATGGCAACAAAAGCCAAAATAGACAAATGGAATCTATGTGTCTATTAAACTTCAGAGCTTCTGTACAGCAAAAGAAATAATCATTAGAGTGAACCAGCAACCAACAGAATGGGAAAAATTTTTTGAAATCTACCCATCTGACAAAGGGCTAATATCCAGAATCTACAAAGAACTAAAACAGATTTACAAGGAAGAAAAAAAAACATTCAAAAGTGGGCAAAGGATATGAACAGACACTTCTCAAAATGAGACATATATGAGGCCAACAAACATGCATAAAATGCTCATCATCGGTGGTCATTAGAGAAATGAAAATCAAAACCACATTGATGTATCATCTCATGCCAATTAGAATGGTGATCATTAAAATACTTGTAGACAACAGATTCTGGAGAGGATGTGGAGAAAGAGGAACACTCTTATATAGGTGGTGGGAGTGTAAATTAGTTCAACCATTGTGGAAGACAGTGTGGCTATTCCTCAGGGATCTAGAAACAGAAATACCATTTGACCCAGCAATCCCATTACTGGGTATATACCCAAAGGATTATAAATGGTTCTATTATAAAGACACATGCACATGAATGTTCATTGCAGCACTGTGTACAATAGCAAAGACCTGGAACCAACCCAAATGCCCATCAATGATAGACTGGACAAAGAAAATGTGGCACATATACACCACGGAATACTATGCAGCCATAAAAAATGATGAGTTCTTATCCTTTGTAGGGACTTTGATGAATCTGGAAACCATCATTCTCAGCAAACTGACACAAGAACAGAAAACCAAACATCTCATGTTCTCACTCATAGGTGGGTGTTGGACAATGAGTACCTGTGGACTCAGGGAGAGAAGCATCACATACTGGGGGCAGTTGCGGGGTCTAGGGAAGGGACAGTGGGGGAGGGGAGGTTGGGGAGGAATAACATTGGGAGAAATGCCAGATATAGATGAAGGGGGAATAGAGGCAGCAAACCACCTGGTTATGTATGCACCTATGCAACAACCCTGCATGACCTGCACATGTACCCCAGAACCTAAATTAAAAAAAAAATATGGTGATGTCATGTTCCCACAGGTCATGCTATGGTCCTTAAGCCATCCTGAATGAGGGATGGACATTCTTTGGAGGAATGGGATCACTCTTCTCCCTCCCTCCCTCCATGACCCTTCTTCCTCTCCTCACCAGTGGTACAGTCAAAATGGTAAACGATTACATTCTAGAAACACAATGATTATGGCCTAAAGAGTTTAAGAGGAGAAATAGATGGTAGGTATGTTGTTCTGTATTTAAGCTCTAAAGTAACAAATGGTAAATTGAACATGACCAGCAGATAAATCACTGTTCACACTTTCCTGCATACTTTGGGTAAGACTTGAATTTATGGTCATAATCAAATAAATATAGTAACAACTTTGAGAGTCACTGGAAGCCAGTATCCCTATATGGCACAATGGGTGATGTGGCTTATGAGTAATCATGCAAATGCCATTAAGTAAATAGCATTAGGAGACTGCAGAGGTTAGAGGATCAGGATTGTTTCAGGACAAACAGGTTTCAAAAAGCCATGGCAGGATGCAGTGGCTCACACCTGTAATCTCAGTATTTTGAGAGGCTGAAGCGGGAGGATTGTTTCAGAACCAGAGTTTGAAATCAACCTAGTGACATAGTGTGACATAGTGAGACCTTATATCCACACACACACACACAATTAGCCAAGCATGGTGGCCCCCACCTGTAGTCCTATCTACTGGGGAGGCTGACAGAATCACTTGAGCCTGGAAGTTCAAAATTGCAGTGAACTATGATTGTGCCATTGCACTCCAGCCTGGGCAACAGAGTGAGGCTCTGTCTCAAAACAAGCAGTGCACACACACACACACACACACACACACACATGCACGCATGTGCACCCCACCCCCCGCCCACACACTAAGCCATGCATTGTGAGTAATGAGTATGCTACTTTTTTCTCATGATGGGTATTATGAAATTAGCTGGGAGCCACACATTTTGATTCTATAGAACAAAAAGAAATGGTTTCTGGCCCAGAATGGGCAGAGATGGTCCCTGGATACTACAAAGGATATTCATATGTCTTGAGGACATATGTCTTGATGACAAACATGTACACAAATTTCTCATCTACTTGTTATTCTAAGTCTTTGTTAATGCATCCCTATACCTCCTACAGGCCCATGAATTTTGTAATAATCCATAAAGCTGTTTATATAGACGCGGGTTTCACAAAAATATTTTTTGGGGCTCTGCACATCTTATGGAAAGTTCTGCCTGTGGCCCTGTAGTGCCATTTGATGAAAGAAAAATGTGGGCTGGGAGCGGAGGCTCATGCCTATAATCCCAGCACTTTGGGAGACTGAGGTGGGTGGATCACTTGAGGTCAGGAGTTAGAGACCAGCCTGGTCAACGTGGTGAAACCCCATCTCTACTAAAAATACAAAAATTAGCTGGGTGTGGTGGTGCGTGCCTGTAATCCCAGCTACTTGGGAGGCTGAGGAAGGAGAATCGCTTAAACCTGGGAGGTGGAGGTTGCAGTGAGCCGAGATCATACCATTGCACTCCAGCCTGGGGAAAAAGAGCAAAACTCCACGTCAAAAAAAAAAAAAAGTTAAATGTTAAAGAGGAAAGTCTGATGAAAAAAGGTACATGCCAGTCTAAACTGATTGAGGTAAAAGTCTCTTTGTCAAATTAACAGAAACATATGGCCATTGAGTACCTTGCAAAGTCCTCTCCCACAGCTCATGCAAATAAAGGACCCTGAAGCTTCAGGCCTAGGAGCGTCACTGGAAAGCTATCTCTGCCAGTTAACTTGAATCTCCAAACGGGTGGGATTCATACACACTGCTAGTAAGGTTTCATCCAGACAACGGGTTTAGGGTTTATTTAAAAATAGTCATTTTTTATTTTTTTACACAATCCTCTTTGCCGCATCCTACTGTAAACCCTGCAGAGTGACTTTTTTCCCTACACAATTGACCTTAATAGCAAATACAGCAGAATTTGATTAATTCATCTTATATGTCCATAATTAATGTAAAAGGGCCAACAATCTCTCAACTCTCTTCTCAGAAAAGATCTAATAATGGAGTTCAAGTGCAGTTTAATATGACCTAATTTTAAGAAATATAATGGCTGGAGAATTACTTTGAAAAGCGAGGAGTGCTATGCAAATGTAAAGTATCCTCATTATTGTGACTATTATTAGTGGAGCATCTATAAGTGTATTTGCTGCATTTAAAAAAATAAAAAGTACAATAGTCTCTTGACATCTTTCTCCCTGGGCTCCTTGAGGGATCATATCTGTCTTATTAACAAGGATACTGGCACCTAGACCTGTTCCTGGTATTTAGCGGTGCTTTATAAGTGTTCGTTGAATTCCGGGATTAATAACCTCTGATCATATATTTAGGTACTTTTTCAAATTTTTGCTGTGATGAATAATTTTTTCAATACTCAATTTTACTGAAATGTGTTTTCTGAGGAAGAATTTCTAGAAGTTTAACATTTAGGCTATAGTACACATTTTTAAGGCTTTTGATACACATTGCCAAACTACTCTCTAGAAATGATCTTTTGTTCAACAAGTATTTATTAAATACTTATTAGTGTCCAGGCATTGTTTCAACCACTGGGGAAACAGTGATGAATAAGACATACCATCCTTCTGGGGCTTATGTTTGACTCAGAAAGAAAGAAGATGAAAGGTAACCAAATAACAACAACAACCACCAAAAATGTAATTTGGGTAGTTATCAGTGCTATGAAGAAAAATAAAATAAGGAAGAGAGTTGAGTAGATTTGTATTATTGTTTTTAAATATTCACTTAACTCTTCCATTTATGAGTGACTATGGAAAAGGGGAAGAAGAGAAGAAAATCCTTGAGAAAGGGAAACACTCAGACAATGGGAGATCAGTGAACACTGGCTCTGCAATTATGCTCATTCCTGAGGACCAAAAGAAATTCTATAGTGCACTAGTCAACTAGGGCCTTATGGTGGCCAAGCAATCAATGAAATTTTGCCCAAGTCTGTCTCACCATTGGCCAAGACAGAGACATTTCTTGTTAACCTATTGAACTCTCTCTCTCTCTTTTTTTTTTTTTTTTTTTGAGAATGGAGTTTCACTTTTATTGCCCAGGCTGGAGTGCAATGGTGCAATCTCAGCTCACTGCAACCTCTGCCTCCCAGGTTCAAGCGATTCTCCTGCCTCAGCCTCCTGAGTAGCTGGGATTATAGGCATGCACCACCATGCCTGGCTAATTATTTATTTATTTATTTATTTATCTGTAGGGGCGAGGTTTCTCCTTGGTGGTCAGGCTGGCCTCCAACTCCTGACCTCAGGTGAGCCACCTGCCTCGGCCTCCCAAAGTGCTGGGATTACAGGCGTGAACCACTGCACATGGCTTAATCTACTAATTTCTTAATTTCGGTGGATCCCCTCCATCATTTCAGGGTATTCTCAGATGCCTGCAGAGCTCTGTAGAATACCTTAGAAGAATTCCCTTTCAGCCATCTCTAGCTTAATACGTAGAGACTTTACAGAAAATGATTGACTCCCAAACTACTCTTGTTCAATTTCCTGTGTAACTGCATGAGTGTCTCCATGGGACAGTGATGTGATTGGTGGTAAGAGGCCAGTAGACACACTTATGAAATATGATGTTTCTTTAATGGCAAAGGATATGGAAACCTGAAGAGTGTTACAGAAAGAAGGAGACAATAAGGCATACTCCCGGGAGAAGGCTTCTCAGGTCCCTGAGTCTCTATAGGAACATGTAACAGCTGCTGATACCACCTGCATAGAGTTCGAGTTCTTGCTCAGTAAAAAGTGGCTGTTTGCTATGATTGGGGTACAGCCATATTATCCTATTTCTTGCTGATGACACGGAGACTCAGCTGCCTGTCAGTTCGCAGTGCAAAAGCAACCTTGGTGCCATCTTGAGTGTTCACTGTCGAAGCAGCTGAATCAAAGGTTGGTTTCCCAGGTGTAGCATCTCTGAGGAGACCCATGTGCCAGTCCTGCTAAAGGTCCATTCCTGCACTTCTGTGAACAACCATGGGTAGCTTATACATTGCAATGGAAAATATCTGCTCCTAAGATAGTGAAAGAGCAAAGTGAGTGCCTTACATTTTCCTTTTATTTCATCATGATTTTCCTCCTAAGTCACCAATATGATAAATGATACAAGTTTCATTATGTTGCATTAGCAAAACTGGGGTACATGAAAATATTTCTGTAGGAACGCTTTTCTCCTGAGACATGTTAGTAAAAATTGAGTGAATTTATAAGATCATAGAATGCCAGAATGAAAGGTAAACCTAGAGATGCTCTAATTCACAAAAAATTTGATGAAGTTATTATTTTGAAGACAGGGTATATTGATCTCTCTGTAGGATTCACATGTAGCCATTTGTAAACCAAAATACTATAGTGGACAATAATATACTGGACAGTTTCTAAACCAAAACACTATAGTGACCCTCCAAAAATTATTCCATTCCAGATGAGTCATCTGACTCAATCAGTTTATGTCACTTCCCTGGTGGCTATTTTGGTCTAGGGTCAGGTATGTGCCCTAGGTTGCCCCAGTTACATTGGGATGGAGACTTCTATTCCAATGTATGTTAAAAGCTAAGTTTTTTTTCTCTCTTATTCCAGATGCAGAGAGGGTAACCTGTATCCAAAAGGTGAAATCAAAATCAATAAACGTATTAAAAATGCATATGGTAAGACAAATAGATGGACAGAACTTGGGTCCGTTTTTGGAGATGGAGTCTCACTTTGTTGCCCAGGCTGGAGTGCAGTGGTGTGATCTTGCCTTACTGCAACCTCTGTCTCCTGAGTTCAGGCTGTTCCCCTGCCTCAGTCTCCTGAGTAGCTGGGACCACAAGTATGTGCCACCACTACCGGCTAATTTTTGTATTTTTAGTAGAGATGGGGTTACATCATGTTGGCCATGCTGGTGCGGAACTTCTGACCTCAAGTGATTTACCCACCTTGGCCTCCCAAAGTGCTGGGATTACAGATGTAAGCCACTGGCCCTGGCCACTTGGCTTCTTTTGAGGTAAAAATATAGATTACTGTCTGTACCATCCTTAGAACTTATTCTACCTTCGCACTGCTGATGCATTTTTTAATTGTTTAAGCCAATCAGAGTAAAGTTTTTCACAAAGCAGAGTCATTAGAGGAGGAACTCTGGAACCAGACTGCCTGGGTCCAAATCCTGTTCTGCTACTTACTGGATGTGGTGTGGTCTTTGGCAAGGTACTTAATATTTCTGAGCTTCAGTTTTCTTATTTATAAATAGAAAATGAAAATAGTGCCTAATCTTCTAGGGTTACTCAGGTTAAACGAGTTAACACGTAAACTGCTTGGAATGGTGCCTGGCTAATAAGTACACTAAGAAAGTGTTGGTTATTATTATTAGTACTCTGCTAATATTGCGGATAATGATCTGAAACTTCTCATCCATTTGCTCATTCATTCACTAAATGTGTATCAAGTGACCACAGTGTACGTGGTTGTTTGATTGAGCTGAGATTTAAACACATATTTCTGCCTACTATTTAAACTCTTTTCCCCTTTCTCCCGTTCTTCCTCTTTCCCTCCCTCCCTCCGTTTCTTCCTCTTCCCTTCTTCTCTCTCACTTTCTTTTTGCATGTGGCTTACGATATAGAAATGGTACATTTTGGGGCAATAAATATATGAAAATATTGTGGAAACTTTATGATTGAGTTATACTGTTCATTAATTTTCAAAAACATAGTTTTTTTTTTTTTTTTTTTTTTTTTTTTTGGGTCAAATGGAAGGTTTTATCTAGTATGAATCAGTAAACACTCAGTAATATTGGTCACTCCCAAACTGGTCATGTGAAATGCACTCTTTACCATCCATAACACTTTGGATGAAGTTATTCAGTAGAGGCCCAAGAGTGAAAAAGCAGACTGTCTGACTCTAAAGAATATTAAAAGGAATAGTGCAGGGAATTCTGGTTAATAAAATACCTTTTTTTGCTGATGTAATGTGTTATAAACAAAGGCACATTCATTGCCTTCTTTCCCTGGTCCATTGGTAAGCATTCTTATTCCGGAATGTACTTCCCAGTAGAGCATCTCACAAAACATGGCAATTATGTTGATCTGTGGCATCACCAAAATGTTTGCTTGCTGGTAGCCTGGTGATCGGCCACTTTAGAAGAAGCAGGGAAGCTCCATGAAGTGCAGCTCCTACAGAGGCATTAACATGAAACTCATTTTGCTAGAGCATTAAAACATTTAACATATGTGGTGCCAGGTAGCTTACCTTCAATCCCTATCATGTGATGTGCCAAATTTCCCTGGATTTAGAGAAAATAATATGAGTTTTGTAAGGAAACTTCCTGTGGATTCCCAAAAGAAAAGTGGAAAATGATTTTTGGACTGAGATCTTTTGATTCTAAGTGTGTTTCTTTTTTAAGGCTGTAGTAAAGCCGTCTGAGTTCAGTGTACATGGTTGGCAAGCCCTCTGCCTAAGTGCATTAGTTGTTTGAACTCAATTTTCTCATGCCATAGCAGTAACAGAATGTTATTTTTAGGATGGGAAATAATTGAGTTAGAATCTGGAAATCATAATCTCCTAAACCCTGAATCTAGCTTCAGCATATTTTATTATTCCAAGATGCCTGCTCATAAGTACTAAAATATATGAGTTGTAGGTGGGTGCTGCAGTTTTTGAATTTCTCTTTTATTTCTTGTGGTACTGAAGCAATGGGAACACGGGATAGAGAACTAAATGAGATACCATATGTCACAGTGGCTAGTAGTGCACATCTGGGATTTAAGGAGAACCAAGAAGCCCTCATTTTTTAGTGTCCATTTATCAATAACTTTTTTTTTTTTATCTTGGAATGTAAAAACTTCAGATGTAATTTTCTAATATTATAACAGAAATGCCAGAGGAATTTCTAAGGAAATTTTTTTTCCACTTTTTCCATGGGGAAAAAAGGTTTTCCATTTCCCGTCTTCCCTAAAAATTGTTGAAGTTGACCCCTGGAAAAACACATAACTCTTGTGGTCTGTCCTTCCCCGTCGCCTGCTATGTTTTGGAAGTATAGAGAAGTTTAATATTAATCATAATTTTAATGGGTAGTGTTTCTTTGTCTATAAATAACTTGTTGGGGAGTTTTAAAAATGACTTCAAGGAATCAGGTAACAGTGCCACAACTGATTCAGCAATTCAGTTAGTTAATAAGTGTCCAAGATTAGTATCCTGTATTCACATCTAGAGACAAATACCATATAATATTTTAAGTGACTGTTTAGTGCTTGCCATTTATCCTTCACTGTGCTTGTCTTCTAATGTATAGTATTTCATTCATGTTTCAAAACTATATAAATTTTACTATTAAAATTAATAGTTACTATTAATATTTGCTATTATTATTACCTACTGTTAACTAAGATCACTACTATTAACATTTTACAGGTAGGGAAACAAATCTTGTGAGATGACATGACTCAGATATCATAGATAATAAATACTGGAACAAGAATGTCGGAATTATACAATATTTTTAACCAATATGACACCCAGTACATGAATCATTGGTAAGCTCTCTACCCAATGCAAAGCAAGAAGGTAGTAAACATACAGCACTTTCCCACTATTGAGATTCTTCTTCATTTTACTTTAGGCTTATTTCCTTTTTAATTTGTCTTTCAATTCTTGTGAATAAATAGTAGTGTATATGTTTATGGAGTACATGAAATATTTTGATACAGACATGCAATGAGTAATAATCACATTGGGGTAAATGAGATATTCATCACTTCAGGCATTTAACCTTTCTTTGTGTTATAAACAATCCATTGATACCCTTTCAGTTATTTTGAAGTGTACAATAAATTGTTGTTGACTATAATCACAGTGTTGTGCTACCAAATACTACATCTTATTTATTCTAACTATATTTTTGTACCCATTAGCCATGCCCACTCCTCCCCCAGCCCTAATTTCTCCCTTTCCAGGCTCTGATAACCATCATTCTACTCTATCTCCAGGAGTTTAATTATTTTAATTTTTAGCTCCCATAAGTAAGTGAGAACACATGAAGTTTGTCTTTCTGTGCTTTGCTTATTTCACTTTACATAATGACCTCCAGTTCCATCCATGCTGTTGCAAATGAAAGGGTCTCATTCTTTTTTATAGCTGACTGGAACTCTTGTGTATATGTGCCACATTTTCTTCATCCATTTGTCTGTTGATGGACATTTAGGTTGTTTCTAAATTTAGCTATTGTGAATAGGCTGCAATAAAAGTGGGATTGAAGATATCTCTTTGATATACTAATTTCCTTCCTTTGGGTATATACCTAGCAATGAGATAGCTGGATCATATGGTAGTTCTATTTTTAGTTTTTGGGGGAACCTCCAAACTGTTCTCCATGGTAGTTGTACTAATTTACATTCCAACCAACAGTTTATGAAGGTTTGCTTTCCTCTGCATTCTCACCAGCATTCATTATTTCCTATCTTTTGAATAAAAGCCACTTTAATTGGGATGAGATGATACCTCATTGTACTTTTAATTTGCATTTCTCTGATGATCAGTGATGCAGAGCATCTTTTCATATACCTGTTTGCCATTTATGTCTTCTTTTGAGAAATGTCTATTCAGATCTTTTGCCCATTTTTAAATCAGACTATTAGATTTCTTTTCCTATATAGTTGTTAGAGCCCTTTTTGTATTCTGGTGATTAATCTCTTGCCAGGTGGATAGTTTGTATAATTTTAACCCATTCTTTGCTTTTTCTCATCACTTTGTTGTTTCCTTTGTTGTTAAATAGCTTTTCAACTTTTTGTGATCCAATTTGTCCATTTTTACTTTTGTTGCTCATGCTTGTGGGGTATTACTCAAGAAATTTTTACACAGACCAATTTCCTGGAGTGTTTCCCTGATGTTTTCTTGTCATAGTTTCAGGGTGTGAGGTCTTCACTTTTAGTCTTTTTATTTATTTATTTATTTATTTAATTGTACTTTAGGTTCTGGGGTACATGTGCAGATCATGCAGGATTGTTGCATAGGTACATACATGGCAAGGTGGTTTGCTGCCTCCATCCCTCCAATCACCTATATCTGGCATTTCTTCCCATGTTATCCCTCTCCAACCTCCCCATCCCTGCTGTCCTTCCCCTAGCCCACCCCAACAGACCCCAGTGTGTGATGCTCCCCTCCCTGTGTTCATATGTTCTCATTGTTCAACACCTGCCTATGAGTGAGAACATGTGGTGTTTGATTTTTTGTTCTTGTCAGTTTGCTGAGAATGATGATTCCCAGATTCATCCATGTCCCTATAAAGGACACGAACTCATAGTTTTTTATGGCTGCATGGTATTCCATGGTGTATATGTGCCACATTTTCCTTGTCCAGTCTACTATTGATGGACATTTGGGTTGGTTCCAGGTCTTTGCTATTGTAAACAGCACCGCAATGAATGTACGTGTGCATATGTCTTTATAATAGAACGATTTATAATCCTTTGGATATATACTCAGTAATGGGATTGCTGAGTCAAATGGAATTTGTATATCTAGATCCTTGAGGAATCACCACACTGTCTTCCACAATGGTTGAACTAATTTACACTCCTACCAACAGTGTAAAAGGGTTCCTATTTCTCCACATCCTCTCCAGCATCTGTTGTCTCCAGATTTTTTAATGATCGCCATTCTAACTGGCATGAGATGGTATCTCAATATGGTTTTGATTTGCATTTCTCTAATGACCAGTGATGATGAGCATTTTTTCATATGTTTATTGGCCTCATATATGTATTCTTTTGAAAATTGTCTGTTCATATCCTTCAACCACTTTTGAATGGGATTTTTTTTTTCTTGTAAATCTGTTGTAGTTCTCTGTAGATTCTGGATATTAGCCCTTTGTCAGATGGGTAGATTGCAAAATTTTTTCCCCATTCTGTTGGTTGCTGGTTTACTCTAACGATTGTTTCTTTTGCTGTGCCGGAGCTCTGGAGTTTAATTAGATCTCCCATTTGTCTATTTTGGCTTTTATTGCCAATGCTTTTGGTGTTTTAGTCATGAAGTCCTTGCCTATGTCCATGTCCTGAATGGTTTTGCCTAGGTTTTCTTCTAGAGTTTTTATGGTGTTAGGTTTTATGTTTAAATCTTTAATCCATCTGGAGTTAATTTTAGTGTAAGGTATGAGGAAGGGATCCAGTTTCTGCTTTCTGCATATGGCTAGCCAGTTTTCCCAACACCATTTATTAAACATGGAGTTCTTTCCCCATCGCTTGTTTTTGTGAGGTTTGTCAAAGATCAGATGGTTGTAGATGTGTGGTGTTGCCTCCAAGGCCTCTGTTCTTTCCATTGGTCTATATATCTGTTTTGGTACCAGTACCATGCTGTTTTGATTACTGTAGACTTGTAATATAGTTTGACCTCCCCTACCCTTCCTCGTCTTGCCCTTCTTGGGCTACACCCACTGTACAAACAGTCCCATTGAGACACATCTGTTACCTCATTTGTAAATGTGGTGATAACTCACTCTCTGCATTGCTCTCTCTGGGAGCTGCACTCCAGAGCTGTTCCTATTAGGCCATCTTGGATCTTCCCCCATGTTAAGTCCTTAATTTATTTTTATTTGATTTTTGTTTATGGCAAGAAATAGGGATCTAGTTTCATTCTTCTGCATATAGATATCCAGTCTTACCAGCACCATTTATTGAAAAGATTGTCCTTTCCCCCAGTGTGTTTTTCGCACCTTTGTCAAAAATGTGTTTACTGTAATGCATTGGTTTATTTCTGGGTTCTGTATTCTGTTTCGTTGATCTATGTGTCTGTTCTTATGCCAGTACCATGCTGTATTGGTTACTACAGATCTGTAGTATAATTTGAAGTCAGATAATGTGATTCCTCTAGTTTTGTTCATTTTGTTCAAGATAATTTTGGTTATTCTGAGTTGTTTATGGTTCCACATACATTTTAGGAATTTTTTTCTATTTCTGTGAAGAATATTCTTGGTATTTTGATAGGGATTGCATTAAATTTATAGATTCTTTTTCTAGCATGAAAATTTTAACAATATTTATTCTTTCTATCCATAAACACCAAATATCTTTCCATTTTTTGTGTCTTATTCAATTTTTTGCATCAGTGATTTATAGTTTTTGTCATAGAGATCTTTCATTTTTGTGGTTAAGTTTATACCTAGATATTATATTTTATTTGTAGCTATTGTAAATGGGATTACTTATTAAAATTTATTTTTCAGATTGTTCACTGTTGGCATAAAGAAATGCTACCGACTTTTGCGTGTTGATTTTGTGTCCCACAACTTTACTAAATTTGTTTTTTGGTTTTAAGTTTTTCAGTGGAGTCTTGAGGTTTTCCAAATTTAAGATCATGTCATTGGCAAACAAAAATAATTTGACTTTTTCCCTTTTAATTTGAATGTCATTTGTTTCTTTCTCCTGTGTAATTGCTCTACCTAGAACTTCAAGTACAACATTGAATATCAGTGGCAAAAGTGGGCATTCTTGTTTTATTTCAGGTCTTAGAGGAAAGGCTTTCAGTTTTTCCCCATTTAGTGTGATACTAGCTGCAGGTCCTTTGTATATGGCTTTATTGTGTTGAGCTATGTTTTGTCTATACCCAGTTTTCTGAGAGTTATTTTTTTTAATCATGAGAGTTATTATTATTATTTTTTTTGGGTTTAGAGAAACATTGTGTTTAATGGTAAAGCTTAGCACACTCCAGCACCAGGAATGGTATGGAGTTGCTGCAGCAGGGACAGGCAGGTGACCCCACAGAGCCTCACATGGCGAAGAGGATGAGGAAGGCAACCATCAAACAGAAGAGCCCCATGGCCTCAGACAGGGCAAAGCCCAGAATGGCGTAGGAGAAGAGCTGCTGCTTGAGAGACGGGTTCCTGGCATATCCAATTTGGCCTGTGTACAGCATCTTTATAGTGTACTATAAGTTGTATGCCACAGTACATATCCATATGTACATACAATTTTAAAAAATAATTTAAAAAAATTCAACTTTTTTAAAAGTTGAATTTTATCAAATGCTTTTTTTTTAGCATCAATAGAAATGATCATATGTTTTTTTTTTTTTTCTTTCATTCTGTTGATATGATGTATCATGTTGATTGATTTGTATAAGTTGAACCATCCTTGCATCCCTGGAATAAATCCCACTTGGTTATGATGAATGATCTTTTTAATGTGTTGTTGGACTTGGTTTGTTAGTATGTTTTTGAGGATTTTTCCATCAATATTCATTAAAAAATACTGGCCTGTAGTTTTCTTTTTTTGAGGTAATTTTGTCTGTTCTCAGTATCAAGGTAACACTGGCCTTGTAGAATGAGTTTGGAAGTATTTCCTCTTCCTCTGTTTTTCAGAACAGTTTGAATAGGATTGGTTTAGTTCTTCTTTACATGCTTGGTAAAATTAATTTATTTTTGCTCTTATCTTTATTATTTCTTTTCTTTTGCTAATTTTGTGTTTCATTTGCTCTTGCTTTTCTAATTTTTTAAGATGCACTGTTAGGTTGTTTATTTGAAGTTTTTCTACTTTGATGTATGCATTTATTGGTATAATCTTTCCTGTTAGTACTGCTTTTGCTGTATTGGAAAGGATTTGGTATATTGTGTTTCCATTATCATTTGTTTTAAGAAAATTTTCAATTTTCTTCACAATTTCTTTATTGACCTACTAGTCATTCAGGAGCACATTGTTTAATTACTATGTGTTTGTATAGTTTCCAAAATTCCTCTTGTTATTGATTTCTAGTTTTATTCCAGTGTTTTCAGAGAATATACCTGATACAATTTCAATTAAAATTTTTTTAAAGATGTTTTGTGACTTAACATATGATCTGTCCTAGAGAATAATTCATGTGCTGAGGAGAAGAATGTGTATTCTGAAGCCATTGGATAAAATGTTCTGTAAATATCTGTTAGGCCCCTTTGGTCTATGTTACAGATTAAGATAAAATGTTCTGTAAACATCTGTTAGGTCTCTTTGGTCTATAGTGCAGATTAAGTCCAATATTTCTCAGTTGATTTTATGTCTGAATGGCCTGTCTAATGCTGAAAGTGGGGTGTTGAAGTCTCCAGCTATTATTGTATTGAGGCCTAAGAATATCCTTAGTTCTAATACTATTTGCTTTTAGTATCAGGGTGCTCCAGTGTTGGGTGCATATATAGTTACAATTGCTATGCCCTCTTGCTTAACTCACTGCTTTATCATTAGATAGTGATACTCTTTGTCTTTTCTTATAGGTTTTGTCTTGAATTCTATTTTGTCTGATATAGCTATAACTACTTCCCCCATTTTTGGGCTTCCATTTGCATGGAATATCATTTGATACTCCTTTATTTTCAGACTGTTTGTCCTTGCTACAGGTAAAGTGTATTTCCTGTAGGCAACAAATCCCTTGCATCTTGGTTCTTTTTTTGTTGTTGTTGTTTTAATCATTCCAGCTACTTTATGTTTTCTGATTGAAGAGTTTAGTTCATTTACATTTCATGTAATGATTGATAAGGAAGGACTTATTCTTGCAATTTCATTATGTTGTCTCGTTGTTTTGTGATCTTTCTTCTTCCTACCTGTTTCCTTTTCACTGTAGGTGATTTTCTCTGATAGTATGTTTTAACATCTTGCTTTTTATTTGTTGTGTATCTGTTGTATATTTTTTGATTTGAGGTTATCATGGGGCCTGCAAATAATATCTTATAAGCAATTCTTTTTAAATGATGATAACTTAACACTGATTGAATACACTAACAAGCAAAGAGAAAACTGATAAAAATTCTACACTTTATATTCATCACACTTTTTAACATTTTGTTATTTATATTTATGTCTTATTATACTGCCTATATCTTGAAAAGTTGTTATTATTTTTGATAGGTTCATCTTTTAGACTTTCTATTCAAGATCTGAGTAGTTTATATACTACAGTACCAGTGTTATAATAATATGTGTTTTTCTGTGTATTTACTATTGCCAGTGAGTTTTGTACTTTCAGAGGATTCTCATTATTCATTAACATCCTTTTCTTTCTGGCTGAAGAACTCCCTTTAGCATTTCTTGTAGATCAGGTCTGGTATTGTTAAAATTCCTCAGCTATTGTTTGTCTGGGAAAGTTTTCATTTCTCCTTTATGTCTGAAGGATATTTTCACTAGATATACTAATCTAGGATAAAAGATTTTTCCTTCAGCACTTTAAATATGTCATGCTACTGTCTCTTGGCCTGTTAGATTTCCACTAAGAAGTCTGCTGCCATGGGTATTGGAGCTCCTTTTTAATGTTGTTTTCTTTCTCTTGCTGCTTTTAGAATCGTTTTTTTATCCCTGACCTTTGGGAGTTTGATTATTAGATATATTGAGGTAGTCTTATCTGTGTTACATCTGCTAGGTGTTCTATAAGCTTCTTTTACTTGAATATTGATAGCTTTTTCTAGTTTTGGGAAGTTCTCTGTTCTTATCCCTCTGAATAAACTTTCTATCATGATCTCTCTTTCTGTGTACTTCCTCTTTAAGGCCAATCAATAACTCTTAGATCTGCCCTTTTGAGGCTGTTTTCTAGATATCATAGGTGTGCTTCATACTTTTTTATTCTTCTTTCTTTTGTCTTCTATGACTGTGTATTTTCCAGTAGCCTTTCTTCAAATTTACTAATTATTTCTTCTGCTTGATCAATTTTACTGGTAAGAAACTCCAATGTATTCTTTAGCATGTCAATTGCATTTTTCAGCTCTAGAATGTCTGCTTGATTCTTTTAAATTATTTCAATCTCTTTGTTAAATTGACTTGATGGGGTTCTGAATTCCTTCTATGTGTTATCTTGATTTTCATTGCACTTCCTCAAAACAGCTATTTTGAATTCTCTGTCTGAGGTGATATATTTCTGTTTCTCGGAGATTCTTCACTGGTGCCTTATTTAGTTCATTTGATGAGGTTGTGTTTTCCTAGATGGTATTGACACTTGTAGATATTCCTTGGTGTCTGGGTGTTGAAGAGTTATATATTTATTGTAGTCTTTACAATACAGTCTGGGCTTTACAGTCTGGGCTTGTTTATATTCATCTTTCTTGGGAAGGCCTTCTAAGTATTTGAAGGGGCTTGGGTGTTGTGATCTAAGTCTTTGGTAACTGCAGTTGAAATCTGTACTGGGGGGACCCTAAGCCCAGAAACACTGTGGCTCTTGCAGGCTCATAGAGGTACTGCCTTGGTGGTCTTAGGTAAGAGCCAGAAGAATTCCCTGGCTTACGAAGCAGAGACTCTAGTTCACTTTCCTTACTCTCCCCCAAACAATGAAGTCTCTCTCTGTGCTGAGGTGCTTAGAGCTGAGGGAGGGGTAACACAAACACATCTGTGGTCACCATCACTGGGACTGCATTGGGTCAGACCCAAAGCTAGCACAGCACTGGATCTTGCCCAAGGCCTGTGGTGACCACTTCCTGGCTACTGCCCATATTCACTCAAGGCCCAACGACTCTACAATTGGAATGTAGTAAATCTAGCCAGGATTGTGTCCTTCCCTTCTGGGTGATGAGTTTCCCAGTCCCCAGGCAAGTTTAGAGATGCCATCAGGGACCCAGAGCATAGAGCTGGGAACCTTAGGAATCTAGCTGGTGCTCTATTCTACTGCAGCTGAGCTGGCATCCAAGCTGCAAGACGAAGTCCTTCGCACTCTTCCCTCACCTTTTTTCCCTTTACTTTTCTCAGGCAAAAGAGTCTCTCTCTGTGGCAACCACTGCCCTGGACCCATGGTGATTACTGCCTGGATTCTGCTAATGTTCACTTAAGGCCAAGGTCTCTCCATCAGCTTGTGCTGAATGCTGCCAGTTCTCAGTCTCTCCCTTCAGGGAAGTGAGCTCCCCTCTGACCCCAAGCGGTCCAGAAATGCTGTCCATGAGCCAAGGCCTAGAATCAGGGACTCTAGGAGCCTGCATATTGCTATACCCCACTGTGGCTGATCTACTGCCCAAGCTATAAGACAAAGTTCTCTTTACTCTTCCCTGTCCTTTACTCAACCAGAAAGGATCTCTCCCCACTGCTGGGAATGTGCTGGGTCACACCTGAAGCCAACATGGCTCTGAGTCTCACCCAAGGCCCATGGTGAGCATGGCCTTATTGCCACTACTCGTTATATACCCCAGGGCTCTTTAATTAGCAGCTGTGAATCCTGGCCAGGACTGGGGCTTTCCCTTCAAGGTGATGGGTTCCCTTCTGTCCCAGGAATGTCTACAAATGTCATCAAGGAGCTAAGGCATGGAAGAGGGCCTTAGGACTCTTAATCATGCCAAATTTTCCTGTGGGTAAGCTGGTTCTACCTGGTTTAAGATAAAGTCTTCTTTGCTTTCACCTCTCCTCTCCTGAAGCAGAAGGAAGAGTCGCTTCCAGAGCTGTGAGCAGCACTGCCAGGAGTGGGGGAAGGAGTGACACAAGCAGGCTCTTGGCTGCCCCAGCTGGTGTCTCATTAGGTCGTGTGCTCCCCAAGTCCCCTGGCTCTGAGCCCAGCACAGCACCAGGACTTGCCCAGGAATTGCAGTCCTTGTGACCCAGGCTGCCTTTCAGTTTTATTTAGGACCCAGAACACTTTAACCCACCATGACGGGGCTTGCTGGAGCTCAGGTCCTGAGCTGGAATGGACAGTTCCCCTCTAGCCAGGGTTGCTGTAAACATTCCCCCTGTGTGAGCCAGCTGAGTTCTACCCATGTAACTTTCTGCTGTGACAGGGCAGCACTGAGCTACAACTCCCACAATTGCCACACTCTTCCTGCCCCAGGTGCACAGATTTTCTCTCTGTGTCACTGGGCTGCTGCCGGGGATGGAGCTCGTGGTGTCAGTGGTTCAAGACTATTTCTTCTACCCTCTTCAGTGCCCCTTTCCTTAACATGATATTAAAACCACTGCAATCACTCACCTGATTTCTGGTTCTTATGAAGGTGCTTTTTTATGTAGATGGTTGTTCAATTTGGTGTTCCTACAGGGAGGGAGGAGGATCACTGGAGGTTTCTCTTTGGCTATGTTGCTCTACCTCCCTATCACTTATTCCTTTTTTTAAGTGACTTCAACAAGAAAAAAAAATCATTAGCCTATGTCTCCCTATAGGGATGCAACACATTAATAACTTTTATTTTACTGTTTATCTGCTTTGAAAATTCCAACCTGCCCAAAGAGCGTTTTGGATAAGCTGGGACACATTCTGTTAAAATTAGCTCTAAGTCAGTCAGATAGGGTTTCGGTGATCCAATCAGTACATGTTATCTGTAGATAAAACTGATGTTCAAAGCGTAGCAGAGAACAGTTGATATAGTAGTGAGGAGCATTTGAAGGGACTTGGGTGTTGTGATCTAAGTCTTTGGTAACTGCAGCTTTGAATTTATTGCAGGAGTTTTGGGGGCATAAAAAGTATCAAGTGGGAAAATCAGAAGGCCTGATTCCAATCATGACTTTACTGCTCATGAGGTGTGCAACTGTGGCCATGTTTCTTGGCCCCCCTAAGCCTTAGTGTCTTCATCTATAAAAACAATAACTGTAATTACTCAATAGGATGACCATGAATGCTAAGTGTATTATTGTAAGTGTAATACTAAGATGCCATATGGTACAGTGGCCAGTAGTGAGCAAATGGGACTGAATAAATAATATTGGAAATTGTACTTTAGCACTTTTGTAAGTTGTACAGACATAAGTGTTAACCTTTCTTCTCAAGAGGCCATTTCTAGTCCTTCTAATAATTGCTTATTTTTTTTTTTTTTTTTTTTTTTGGGAAGTTTCACTCATGTTACCCAGGCTGGAGTGCAATGGCGCGATCTCGGCTCACCGCAACCTCCGCCTCCTGGGTTCAGGCAATTCTCCTGCCTCAGCCTCCTGAGTCGCTGGGATTACAGGCATGCGCCACCATGCCCAGCTAATTTTTTGTATTTTTAGTAGAGACGGGGTTTCACCGTGTTGACCAGGATGGTCTCGATCTCTTGACCTCGTGATCCACCCGCCTCGGCCTCCCAAAGTGCTGGGATTACAGTCTTGAGCCACCGCGCCCGGCCTAATTGCTTATTTTTGTACTAAAATACGAATGAAACGAAAAGAGAAGTAAAAGACAGTCTTGATAGTTAATTTTATTAAACTCATGTTCCAGGAAATAGTCCTTGGTTAGGCACAGTGTTTAATAACAATAACCATAACAAGGACCAAAACAGTGATGAAATAAGGCCCAGAATTGCACACTTTGGCAGCCTGACAATCTGTTCTTATGATTTGTGATTGGACACATTTTTCTCAAAGTAACAAAGTGCTTGTACGAGGCATCAGCAGAATCTTCTGAACATCTGTAGTCAAAGGGAGCTAAGTTTGCATGCTTTAAAAAGGTGCAGCGACAGGGAAATGAGTCTGTGGAATTCTTTACATAACTCTATGAGATGCCCAATGGATGCTTGGTGACGGTGGTGAACATTTGCAAGTGAGAAATCAAGTGGTGAGAGGGGAGCCCCACCTGTCTTGGTCAAAATACAGTATGTATCATTGTTGATCAGGGCTCATCTGCTTCCTTTTCATAAGAAGGAGATTCTGTTTTTTGTTTTTAAACTTGTTTCCTTGAAAATTAAACTGGAAAGTTACACCTCAGGAAATTGGGCTTGATTCTTTCCAGAGTAAAAATTAAAAAACAAATCCTGCTGGGCTAAAAGTATTTCATTAATTCAGCAATAGCCAAATTCCCTTAACTCCAGGCCTGAGTCAGGTTCTATTTCAGCCTTATGAGATCAGCTTTTTATCAGCACCCTTTCCTGACTCTTTACCCATAACCTGGTAGATTACTTTAGAGTTCATATTAATACATTGAAACTTCCAATTTCCTTAATTAGTTGAGATGTATGGAAAAGCGCTTAGACAGTCTAGGGATACAATAAAGCAAATAAAGCACTAGTCTCTTTCCTTATTTTCGTCTTTCTTTCTTCTTTGTCCCTAACAATGACTGATGAAAACTTTACAAGAATATGCTACTGATTTCTAAGAGGATCTTTTTAAACAATGTTTTGTGCAAACACAAAAGCAAAAATAACAGCAGACAGCTTCTTCCACTTTTTGATCTATTTTTGTAAGCCCACAAGATACATTGGGTCATTTATGGCTTCCTGGTGAGTTTTTCTTAATTGGATCTCAATGAGGTTCCATTTTATTCAATCAACACCTCAGAGAGAAAATTATTTGTATCAATTTGTGGCCTATTTTTGCTTTTGTTTTGATCATAGTGAGCTATTTACAATTCAAAATTTGTATGATTGATTGATGGAGAACATTCATGAAAAGTTAAAATTTAATTGTGCCACATGACAGAATATATTTACTTTTATTTCTCTTCTGGGAAGTTTTATGGAAGAATTTTTCCCTTTACATCCAGACTGGCAGAATCTTTTAACATAATACATCAAAAAATATTACCCCTAAACTGGTAAATTTATTCAAACTCCCCTCCCTCCCTCTCTTCCTTCCTTCCTCCCTCCCTCCCTCCCTCCCTCCCTCCCTCCCTTCCTTCCTTCCTTCCTTCCTTCCCTCCTTCCTTCTTTCCTTCCTTCTTTATCTTATCTTACTGTGTGGTAAGAAGTTGGTATAAATAGGTAAAAAGACACGTTTTCACTCTCAGTCTACAGGCAAAGATGAGGCAAGTTCCCATAAAGTAGTGATATCATTGCTAAAAAACAAACAACAAAAAAAAACCTTTTGGCTTATTCACAATTGCAAATTCTACATAGGATATCCTATGTAGGGTATTTGTTAAAGAATTTGTAATAAGTGCAATGATGGACTATTATGCAGACATTTAAAAGTTATATTTTAAAATAACATTTATTAATGTGGACTGATGATCACTGTAACTTCCAAACAAAGAAACTGCATACGTATATACATACAGAGCTCTCATTTGGAATACTGTAGTAATAATAATAATAATAATACAAAAAACAAGTGCTGGCCGGGCAGGTAGCTCACACCTGTAATCCCAGCACTTTAGGAGGCTGAGGCGGTTGATCACCTGAGGTCAGAAGTTCAAGACCAGCCTGGCCAACATGGCGAAATTAGTCTCTACTAAAAATACAAAAATTAGCAAGGCATGCTGGCAGGCGCCTGTTATTCCAGCTACCCAGGAGGCTGAGGCAGGAGAATCGCTTGAACCCAGGAGGCAAAGTTTGCAGTGAGCCAAGATCATGCCATTGCACTTCAGCTTGGGTGACAGAACAAGACTCCATCTCAAAATAAAAACAAAAAACAAAACAATAACACAAGTGCCAACACTTACTGAGCCCTCTTTGTGTGGCAGACATTGTACTGAGCATGCCTTACAAATATTCATTTAATTCTCACATAAGCTCAGTCTTATTAGCTATTCCAATCATGAGGAACCAGACTTAGGAAATACCTATCTTGCTCAAGATTAAACTGATAAGAAGGCGTAGATTTAAATTTAGCAGGCATAATACTGGACTCGTGACCACTATTCCAGTTTTCGCCCACTATTTTATGTTGTTGCTCTGCTTCAGGTGTGAAAAATGAATGCAGTTACTGTGGGAATTGTGAATAAACCAAAGCTTATTTTTTGCATGCTGCAGCCAAATTGTCAAAATCTGGATAAGCCCATGGGAATGTCCTATGTGCAGAAGTGTGTGCCACACAGAAAACAATACATACCAAAATCATGGGCCAGATGAAATAAAAATGTGAATAGTGGTCATCTTTAAGCCATAGAGTGTGGGCAATTTTTATTTTATTTTGCTTGCCTGAATTTACTAATTTTTCTAAATGCATTTTCTACATGTTTAGTAAACACATATTGCTTCTTAAATTAGAAAACAGTTACCAGTAATAAATGAATGAACAAAGTTAAGAAAAACATCTACAGAATAGAGATGTGCCTGCGTAATTACATATATTTATTAACTTTAAAATGTAGTAGTTGTAATGCCTTAATTTAGCAGCACCCCCTCCATCTATCAATTAGAATTTTAGAGTCTCATAGACAGTGGCTGAGAAAAACTGTGAAGCAATAGCAGTGAATGCCTAAGAGTCAAACAAGTCTAGAAAATGTTTGTTCTTGCCCAGGTGATGGGCTGCTTTCCAATTTGGGAATCTGAAAAACATTCATCAGTGTTTATGGATAGTTGTCAATTAGAAGGGATGTGGGAGGCTGTGAACCCTATCCTTCATTTAAGAGGGACCTATTGAACCTAAGCCAAAAAGGATTATTGCGTTGTCAGTTTTACAAAAGAGATTCCCATATTATCCACTTAAATATTTATTTTTACTCTCCCCAAATTTTCTTTATATATACCCTTGTGAAGTAGGTTAGACCCATTTAAAAGAAGACTACTCTAAGTAAATGGACAATATCTGGTTACCTCCATGAGACCTCTATTAGATCACCCTTGAAGCTGAAAAGCACAAGTTACTTTATCTTTTAAATTGAAGTCTTACATTTTAAGCCATTTGTTCTGTGCCTTTCCTGAGGAATCCAAAGCTGAGAAAAACTTCTTCAGTTATAGCCCCTAGTAAATCATGTTGCTTTATCAAAAATGATCCATTGGAAAGATAGAGTAATGGTAGCTGTATTTACATATCTCAGCATCACATCAGCTGGCCCAGAGTAGGTGCTTGAAAAATATTATAAAATTAATACCCAAATGGCTTCTTTTAAAATCAAAGCACAATTACCGGTCCAATGTCATCATATCTTCAATTCTGACTGTTTATCTCTTTTGGTTGCTATCTTTTTTCAAAACTGGTGGGGCCTCTCTTGTGTTTCTTAGTTGGTTGCTCACATTGTTTCTCTCCAGTGAAACTCTCCTTCACATATCCTTTTCATGTTCAATTGTCTTTATTTCTGGATACTCTTCAAATACAAAAGGGCATTTAATCTTCCAATGCAAAATGCCAGCCACTTTAAATTTGTGTCACCTACAAAGCTTAATGTTGTGCTAAGTATTTCATCATGCAGATCACTGGCAGAAACACAGAATACCAATATTCTTAAGTCAAAGTCAAAGAGAAATCCACTAGTGATGTTCCTCCAGTGCGTCTCAGGTTGACACCAATCTATTGATTATCCTTCTGAGCACAGCCTCTGTAATAACACAGTGGATTACTCCTGCTATCTATCAAGTATTGTGGTCTCCCAAAGAGCCACAGATGATGTATTGAAATAGTTTATTGGCAGAGAACATCTTTAGTCTCAGGAGAACAAGACATGTTATACAACAAGTGGGTGGTAAATCACATTTCCGAAAATTGAATTATTTTTAAAATGCTCTTAGGTACTGTTTAGGGAAGACCTATAATAAAACCTATTGTCAAATGAAAAATTTGTGAGAAAAGTTAATAACTATCCCCTAATATATTTCTTTGATATTGGCTATTTTATAGCAGATTTTCTCCAAGGAGATCGCCTGTACTCATTTTCCTCCCATAAGCTTTATAAAGTCTGTAAGGGCTAATAGCTCTTGGAACTGTATGTGACTTATCTGAGGATTAATGACTCAACCTCAGTGCTTCCTTGCTGGTGGCCTGGGCTCTCCCTTAGACCTCACAGCCTCAAATGCCTTGAAGAAAAATGGCTTATCTGCCTAAATCATCCATTACCAAAGCTGGCTCTTTCCAGTTTGCTTACCTTTCTTGTGTTGAGATGTCATTTAAATATAGCACAACTAGAGAAGTTGCTGGTGAGATTAGTTCTAATTGTGTGCACTGCTATTGGGAAACAAAAGTTGGCTGGCCATGTTCCAGTGAAGTAGGGTAGAAATGTGATGAATTTGTGATTTCTCATTCAGCATTAATTTGAGACAGATACCTCTGTCCATCATTAAGCCCATTTTTAGCCTATAGGAGACTTGTGAAATTATATGTAAAATTTTATGAGTATGTCTGCCACACTTAACGGTTGTTTTCAGATTCTCAGGGGTCCACAACCTAAAGAGCTTTAAGAACTAGTACGTTATGATTATCTTTAGTCTGACCCCCTGTTTCTAGATTCTTTATTAGATATGTCTTTTAAAATAAATTATCTTTAAAATTTTAGACTTTATTGGTAGTCAAAGCAATGTAAATATGTATATCAGATATTACATTTTATTTATCATGTTGGTGAAATTAACAGGGATGAAACTTCTCAGTGTTGACAAAAATGTGAGAAAGGTGACACTCATATGGTGTCACCTGGTGAGTGTTGATACTCTGGCAATTTGGCAAAAGTCTTGAAATACGCATATGATTGGAGGAGCAATTCTATTCTGAGGAACTTATCCTAAGGAAAAGAATCAGACAATTATACAAAGAGATATATCTAAAGATCTTTACTGCAGTCTTGTTTATAATAGCAAGAAGTTTATAACTGTGCAATAGCAGGAATTCATTTGAGTCAGTTATCATGCACTCATAAATAGGATTTCCACAAAATAATATAGTTGTAATTTATCATTATGGAAGATACCCATATTAAATAATAATGGTATTTATAAAATAATATGCATAGTATTGAATTTGTTAGGCATGAATGGGAAAGCAGTCTGGAAGGATATACACTGAAAAGATAATCAACAAAATTATATTTCTGTTTATACTTAAATAACTAGACTTTTGGTGGCTTTTCTTATTTACCTGTTTTTAAAATATATATTTTGTCAACATATATAACCTAATTTTTAAACCTATATGTCATAAAATTATAAAAGGTTTTAAAATCCTAATTTTAAAAGGATATGTTTTGAGAACACACAAACATTTTCTACAATAATCTAGTGGGTAAAATTTCATCTTCCTGTTACAGACACTAACTGTCCACTTATTTAGCTATTGATTTGTAGAAAGAAGAACATTTCTTTTTCAGAAATCAGTTTATGTGTACATTTTGTGTTTGAGTATGGAATTATCACCTGCTATGTGCTCTATCTAGGATCACCAAACGCTTCACTAAAGGCAGGAAGAATGCCATGAACTTCTTATACTTTATCCTCTTTTCTTTTGCTTAGCCTCCAGCACAAGGCTGAGAACAAAGTTTTCAGTGAGTTAATATTTGGCCTGTGCAAATAAAAGCTGCAGATTAACTCATTTCATCATCAAAACTTTTATGGCACTTACTGGATTCCAGGCACTATTCTAAGAGCTTTGCAAATATAAACTCCTTAATCCTCCAAGCCACCATAGGGTTGCAGGATTATCATTATCCCCATTTGATAGATGAAGGAACAGATACCTTACACAGAGGTCAAGTAACTTGCCTGAGATCATGCAGCTAAGGAATGAGAGGTTAACCTTCAAAGTTGGTAATTACAGTGACATAGATGAAAACAAGAACTGGAAAAAACCTGGGTGTTTCTATAATAGGGAAGGTTTAAACAGATGATGACAAATGTTTGCATTGGAATAGTATGCAGCCACCAAAATGTTTTTGATAACTCATTTCCTTTTTTCTTCTTAAAAAACAGCTTTATTGAGCTATAATTTTCATATCACACAATTAATCTGTTTAAAGTGTAAGGTCCAATGGTGTTTAGTTTGATCACAGAGTTGTGCAACCATTATCATAATCAATTTTAAAAAATGTTTATCACCCCTCAAAGATACTTAATAAGTTGTCCTTTGCCATTTCTCTCCTCACCCTCCCCTTATCCTCCCACCTTTTCTCCCCACTCTAGACAATCACCCCTAACTTCTACCTCTATATATTTGCCTATTACGGACATCTTCAGACATTCTAACTGTAATTATATATTCTTTGACGACCATCTCCCCGTCCCTCGTCTCCCCTGACCACTCAAGCCTCTGGTAACCACCATGCTACTCACTACTTCTATGAGACCAACTTCTATGAATTTCACATATAAGTGAGATCATGCAGTACTTTGATAAATTTTTAATGATGTGAGAAAATGTTTCCAATAAAATATACATCAAAGATGTCAAATGTATAATTAATACCACAATTTTGTGCAAAAAATTGCTAAATAAATAACACAGAACAAAAAGACTGGTAAGTGACTATAACCAAATGTTAATGGTAGCTGCTCCAAGGAGGAGTGAGATTGTTAACAATTTTAGTTTATATTAGTCATTTTGTGATTTTCACAATGAGTAGCATGAACAGCATTACTTCAAAATATCAGTGGTGTTTTTTTTCTTTCTATTACTATCTAGCAATGAAAGCAACACATCTCAAGAAAAATAGCAGTACAGTTTAAAATCTGGAAACACGACGTCTGTTTCAGTGGTGGCATCAATACGTGCTACACTGAGCAGATATGTTAGGGAACCGACTATAAATGAATTTATGAATTGCGCATGAGTCCTGCTCAAACATCAGTCTCTGGGGAACACGGGTCATTTCTTTCTTCCAGTGCTGAAATTCTGTTAGGCTTCTCACTCTGTAAAAGTGAAAAAATTGAAAAGTGTAAAGCAAGAGTATGATAAATAAAAAAGAGCATAGTAAACAGTAGATGGCCATCTAAGTAGAGGGCTCTGAGGTCTGCTGGGAAAATCTCTATTGCTTTTTCTTATCTGTCCAAAATTCTGATGCATGCTACTAAACAACAATAATGTTTTCGTGTGGAGGGCGACACATTCAACAGATTACCAGTAAGATATTAGATCTTCTTTTCTTTAGCTAGAAGCACAGACAGCTAGAAATAGCAAAACTGAGAGTAGATCTTTTGCATAAAGAAAATTAATTATTCTGAGACAGGAATGGAATCTGATCTGGGGACTGAGATGCAGAGAACTTGCTCTGCTCTCTCTTTTGCTGGGATGAAAAGGTTGTGAGAGGTACTTTAAGTATATGGCATAGTTAAATTACTCAGCTAAGAGTGTGGTGGTATATGCATGAGCATGTGATTAAAACTTAATAACAGCAGAAACACTGGACTCAGGGGAAGAATGAAATTTTGAAAGTGGAATGTAACCTCACAGGGAGGGGAGATTCCTTTTCTGCCCCTGGGTGAAAAGAAAATTACCAGAGGACCGTGGCAGTGATTCTCAGACAATAAGTGCATCTCTTTTCTAGAGAGGCATTGGACCAGCTCTGGGTTAACAGGTTCACTGATGATGCATAACCCAACTACAGTTCATCAGCCTGTGAAATGCCAGTCTACCATGTTCAATGGCCACACTCTAAGGCACCTGCGTCCCCTGTCTGGCAATTGTCTCTTTTTAAATCCTGTCTATACTCCTTTTCTTACCTTCTTTCCTCACTATTAGACAAGCTGGATTAACCTTTATACACAAACTGTGTATTTCTTCTTCCTTGGAATTTCTAAGATAATTGGGCTTCTTGGATGGAGCAATGTTTATTTTGTTTGTTTTACTTTTTCTTCTCAAAGTACTAACATTCACAACTGATCCGTTGGATTGAACAGACATTCCTCAAAGCCTTGGAGTTATCATGGAAGGAAGGACCTGGAGAATAAGGAGCGAGGGAATTTCTAGAGTTACTTGGCATTAGAACTGTCAAAAGAAAGTGACTTCATTTTGTACCTTAAGCTCTTGAAGGGGTACTGGTTGCCATGATGGATTACCTCTCTACTGTGTTCCTCCAGAACCCTAATTTGTACATATTGACACTTTGAAAAGATTCTGCTATTGTTCTTTTTTAAATCTATTTTCTCCCTTTTCTCTCTCTCTCTTTTTTTTTCTTTTGGCCTTAGTAGACAGAAGATATAAACCTTCTCTCCAACATTGACCTTAGTTTAATACTCAATCCCAATATCTAATGAGTATGTGCTCTTAGATGTCTTGCTGTCTTCAAATTAATAATAGTCTATATTATGGAGACAGCACCCTCACATTTGCATCAGACGTTCTGAATTTCATGCTGTTCCTCATTCTCCCAGACACTCGGACATAAAAATTCAGAATTGCCTTTGTCTCCTGACTTACTAGCTGTGGGAAAATTACCTTCACCTTTTCCCACCACTAATAACTTCCTAAAGGCTCTTGTGCTCGTCCTTTGGTCTACCATTTTCCAGAATCAATGTGACATTTTCTATCTAAACCAATAGTTAGGGTGCTTATATTAGTTCTTGTTTTATTAATTTTCGTTTAGAAATAGCACAATTTAGACATTATGAGCCACTTAGGCATGCCATATAATAGCATATCTACTAGAACAATAGCATATCAGCATTAGGCATAGCAGAAGCTACATTAACTGAACCCTATTTAGTCAGCTCATCAGTCTGATTCTTATTCTACCTTGCAAACATATTCAGTGATACCAATGATCTGCTGCATGCTTTTAGTTGATTCGTATATTTTCCAAAATCAAGTTATGTTTCTTCTCAAATCTGTTTATGCACATGAAAACTTGCTATTATAATTATGCAGACCGTTTAAATATAACCCCCTCCCCCCGATTAGTCTGTTCTCACACATCTATAAAGAACTACCAGAGACTGGGTAGTTTATGAAGAAAAGAGGTTTAATTGGCTCATGATTCTGCAGGCTGTACAGGCTTCTGCTTCTGGGGAGGCCTCAGGAAACCTACAATCATGGCAGAAGGGTGAGGGAAAAGCAAGAATGTCCTCACATGGTGAAGGGGAGGTGCTACACATTTTCAAATAACCAGATCTCCTGAGAACTCTATCAGGGGAACAGCAAGGGGGAAGTCCGCCCCCATGATTCAGTCCTCTCCACCAGGCCTCTCCTCCAGCACTGGGAATAACAATCTGACATGGGATTTGGGTGGAGACACAGAGCCAAACCGTATCACCCCCATTTAAAGAATGACTTGTTTCTTGAAAAGTGAAGCTGAATGGTTTTGAAAAACATGAGAAACAAGTTGCTGAAAAGATGCTGCTTTAACTTAAATGTGTAGAATAAATATAGATGTGTATTTATGTTTTAATGACTTCCTGTTTTAGCTAACTTTTCAGTTAATGAAACAACTATTCAACCTGACCATGGGGATTAGAGGCTTTAGTTTGTGCCTTGAGGAAGCACAGCACAGGTATCCCAAGCATGGACTCTGGCAGCTGTCTGTTTTCAAGTCCTGTTTCTATTTCTAACTAGCTGCACTTGGCTTTCCTCATCTGTGAAATGAGGATAAGACCAATTTCCATCTCATACGTAGATCAAATGAGTTAACTTTTGCAATGCACTATAAAAAGTACCTGGCATATAGTAAGTACTCAATAAATACAATTTATTGGTAATTTTTAGGCAAAGGTTGGAAATGGGAAACATTAATCATTTTCAGGTAAAGCTGGGGAATTAGAAACATTAAGACATAGAATTGACCTGGAAGGAAACCTAAACAATGCCCTTGATGTCATGCAATTCATAAAATAAGGAGCCACTTCTGTCACTTTTCTGAGAAAAGACAATAGAAAAGATCATTCTAGCTATTGCAATTTATAAAAATACTGACAGTATAAATAACAAAAGCGTTTTTATGGTACATTAATCACTCTTGAATGTTTGTATGACTTTTCTCTTTGATCCATTGGAATAAACGTAAGAATTAGAATCACGCTCCCAGTTCTAATTCTAGCTTTGCCACAAATTTGTCAGTGACTTCTGGCCAGATACATTTCCTTTCTAGAATGAAGAATCCCTCTTTGGGTAGTTGGAGGTAATGGTATCTGTCTGTCTACCTCATGGGGTATAGGGTAATAAGGGTACAGAAAGATAGGTAGGAGAGAGTGGATTAGGGAAAGGCTGTGGACCCCCTGTAGGAATGAGGTCACTACATCACAGCTGTAAGAAAGTGTTATTTCTGGGGGCTATTTGGGTTGCTGGAATTTAAGGTGTATTCATTTTTTTATAGGCCATATACCTGTTCATGACTTAGCTCTGTGTTCCCCAATTCCCATTTATTGAATAAACGGGAATGATTGGGACTTAAATGACAGGATACAGAGCAGAAAATAAAATAGATGGGGGTGGTTAGTATGGGATCTGGACTCATTCTACATCTCTCTGAGGACAAGTCTGCTCAGAGAATATCTTTTGGGCTATATTGGGCTGGAATTGCTTCAGATTTAAAGGTGTTGAGAAGCTTGGCTGTCCATTGTTCAAATAAGGTATATGCAACTGATGTCAACACAATGTGTTGAGGAAATGTCACATCTGTCTGCAATTGGCTACCTTTCCATAGGAGAAACACTGCTGGAAGCCTGGAGACCAGATGTTGCTTTCAATCAAATAGAGGTCAAGCAGCTTTAGACCAAGAATGTCTGCACCTCTTCATCACTGGCCCTGAGAGAAACATGCACACCATTTCAATGGAATCACAATTTTTTTAGTTCATGTTCCCGTTTTACCTGGTGTATGACATTGAAGCCACTAGTCTAGAGCAAACAAAACAGTGGTCCCTGGTCCAGAGACTCAAAAGAAGACATCGGAGCAGTGAGATTCTCATTCATAATGTCACAAGCCTCAGTTCCAGCCCTGACTTTGCCACTGCAGTTGTTGAGGGAGCCTGGAAATACCACTTGCTCTCTCTGGACTTCAGTTTTTTAAGCTGAGGAATGAGAGCATTATCCTAGATGGTTTGTGTTATCCTTTCTGGGTTTAACATTCTATAATTATGCAGATATGAAGGAAGCTTGGCCTTGGCTAAGCCTTAGAACAGCCACCTGGAAAATCAGTAAGGACAGTGAAGTTTCCAAGGCAAAGTCTCTTTTGGTATTTTCTACTAGCCCACGGGGGAAAAACAGGCTAGAACAGCTGGTTGGAAACATGTCCTGAGCCAGAGTGAGAGATGACTGATTGTGAACTTAATTTTAAGGGACTCTCCAATTAAACCTCTTAGATTCAGTTAAAAAAATCTCATCCCTTAACTAACCCTGTGTGCTGGGAGTTGGAGGGGGTTCTAGGAATTAATGTGCATTCCAGGTGGGCTTGCTTCTTGCACATTTGCGAAGGTCTTCTGTTGGAGTGACAGTAAAACAGAAGAGGAAAAACATCCAGGTTTCTTTCCAAGTCAATTTCATGCCAATAACTATGTATATATTGAGCATTCATTAAATGAAAAGCTCTCTGTTAGGTGCTGCTCTGGATGGAAAGGACATTGTGAAGGGGCAATTGTTCACCCCGGTCCTGATGTTTTTCCCTCTGAGTACATCTCCTCACTTTTCTCTCCCCTGTAGCTCACTTCTTATTGCTGAAGTTGGGGGGACAGATTGACTAGGCAACTTGGGAAGAACAACTAGCTTGATTCTGCCCTTCTTCCAGGAATCCCACCACCGTGTATAGGATATTTGCTCTTGGTTGCTTTGTTCCATGGCACCTTCTGCTGCTAAGTTGTTGGCAGGAGGAGTGGAACTGCAGTTTTCAGGCAAATGACTTTATAATCTTCCAGTATTTTTAGTATTGGCCAGAGGTATTGAAATATTAAAAGAGTGAAATTTGGAAAGCCAATTATACTTGTGGCAAGATAGGCCAAGATGCATGGTGTTTGATCACGGAATTAGTATGAGGGAAGGGTCTTCTGACTTAGGCAATTTGTGAAGGTTTGACAAAATTGCAGATGCATTTTTATTATTATTATTATTATTATTTTTTTTTTTGAGACGGAGTTTCACTCTTGTTACCCAGGCTGGAGTGCAATGGCGTGATCTCGGCTCACCGCAACCTCCGCCTCCTGGGTTCAGGCAATTCTCCTGCCTCAGCCTCCTGAGTAGCTGGGACTACAGGCACGCGCCACCATGCCCAGCTAATTTTTTTGTAGTTTTTTTAGTAGAGGCGGGGTTTCACCATGTTGACCAGGATGGTCTTGATCTCTTGACCTTGTGATCCACCCGCGTCGGCCTCCCAAAGTGCTGGGATTACAGGCTTGAGCCACCGCGCCCGGCCATGATGCATTTTTATAATTATGCAGTTGACATTTAACTACAGTGACCTGGGTGAGAGTCTTTAAGAGAGCCACACAATATTTTGTCTTTGGTGAATGACAGAAGTTTATAAAGGTTTTTGTCCATAGGCAAGAGGCTATTTTTATGGAGAGAACAACACGTGTGGGAAACTTCAGCTGGTCCATATGGGTGCCAGAGAGCTCACACCTTGGTTTGTTGCAGAGGTCTGCCAGATAAACACGAAGCTGAGATATGATTATTGAGAAAGAGCTTTTTCATTGGCCTTTTAGGTAGGGGTGGGGAGAACAATACTAGCTGCACTTAAAAGTTAAGGCAGCTGGGTTTTACAAAGCACTGGTGAAGTTATGAATTACTAAGTTAGGCCTGGATGTTAACCCAGATAATGCTAGATTGGCTGTTCTAAATCCCATTCTACATTCAGGAGCAGGGAGGAAGCCTGAATTAACGTAAATAGCCCACAGGTTCAAGAATGGAAAGTATTCAAGGAACTCCTGGGTGAGTTTCAAGGAGATTCAGTCTTTATAGGTGGGCATACATCCTAAAATCCATGCCAAAGAAGGTATGGAATTCAAGTCAGCGGAAGCCAGTGTCTTGAGGAACACATGGGCAAAGGGTCTGGACTAAGCCCCTGAGAGCCTGGGAGCATGAAAATAGCATTAAATTTTCAGTTCAGGGATACATTCAGGGAGTGGGGGTGGTTTCAGCTGAAACAAACGTGGGAATTAAGTAAAAAATATTCTCTGGTAGGTAGGTTTCTTGGGGCTAAGCAGAGAGGCATGGAAGTGGCCCATATGACAAAGACTGAACATTCCTGGTCAACAGAGGGTGGATGTTGTGATTAGATAGAGCCCAGACTCAGGGCAGTATCAGGAGGCAAGAGTGTATGGAGGAAATTAACAAAGTGTGGGATACAGGGAACACAGTTCAAAATATTAACCCTTGCTGGTAGGTGTCTGCTCATTGAGCTTCACAGATCGTGGATTTTAGGCAACCGACATAGCCATACTATGACTAAAACTGAAATGCTTACACCTTGTTCTTTTTCACTCAGATACCACTGAGTCACTGTTATGGTTTTGGCAATCCTATGTTCTCAGGTTATAATTTTGTCTCAGGCGCTCCTTTAGGGGTTAGGAATTGGCTTTCTCCAAGTTTGGTGGGTGGATTTTCTTGGAAGGCCTATTAACTCCTTGGATGCTTTAAAACATGAAGCTCATCTAAGCTTAGCATTAGATTGATGTAACTTCAAAGGCTTTGAATGAACCACATTTAAGTCTGAAGGAGACAGCCCAAGCTGTTGCTGTTAAAGGGAACTAATGGGATCACACTGGTGAAGTCAGAGAATAAGTGGAAGAGGATTGATATGCTTTGGCTCTGTGTCCCCACCCAAATCTCATCTGAAATTATAATGCCTACATGTCAAGGGAGGAACCTGTAATCCCCACGTGTCGAGAGAGGGAGGTGATTGGATCATGGACGCTGTTGTCTCCATGGGGTGATCCGATAATTTTATAAGTATTTGTAAGTTTCTCCTTCACTCATCTCTTTCCTGCCGCCATGTGAAGAAGGTCTTTGCTTCCCCTTCGCCTTCTGTCACAATTATAAGTTTTCTAAGGCCTCCCCAGCCAGGCAGAACTGTGAGTCAATTAAACCTCCTTTGTTTAGAAATTGCCGAGTCTTGGGCAGTTCTTTATTACAGTATGAAAACAGACTAACGCAAGGATGAATTCGAGGATTTAATTTTATTCGGCTTAACAAGGTAAAAGAATTAATTTTCAACATCGATTCCTTTGAACTTCAATTGCTTTGGATTTTAATAGGCTCAATGGCATAAGATATTTTTAAGTGAGAAAAGTGGGCTACATAAGCAAAGGAAAACATGCTTGGGAAACAATAAGAAGTCAACTTTGACTAAAGAATTGGCTCTGAGTAGATGAGAAGGAGAGATAAAACTGAAAAGGTAACAGGAATCAAGATTTTTTGAGCTTGAAGAGTCCTTTGTGGGCATCTGGTCAAGTCTTGAGGTGGAATCAAGACACCTGTGTTCAAACCAACTCTATGCCAATTAGTAGCTATGTAACTTTATTCAAGGGAACATCATTTGACTTCACTTTGCTGATCATTAGAATGAGGTTTAAATAACATATAATATGTGGAAATACCTAGTGGAATTCAGACATATATTAGGTGTTCAAAGAGGAATTCTTAAACACGTTGAATCTAAATCTATTCCCTCTCCCAATTTAGTACATGAGATAATTGGGGCTTAAAGAAGTTAACTTATTTAAGTTTCCAGAGTTAATAGTGGCAGAGATGAGATTCAATCTACATTTCTCTTTTCTCCCTATCCAGCGGGCTTTCTGTTGCATCATGGCTAAAGTGGCATGATTATTTCAGTAACAGCCTTACAGATGGCTTGTTACATTAGGATCACACCAGGGCTCTTGAAAGATGAGAAAGATTGTGCCGTCTTTGTCAAATCACTGATGATTCTGTTGACATGAGCCTGGGTGATCTGCAGGATGGAAAAAGGAAAGGAAGCTTTCTAGAAGACATTGATTTCCATTTCATTGTAAATTTCAAGAATACAGGTGGCTAGGCTGTCCTGTTCACAATATATACAGTTCAAGTAGTATTCAGTTCATAGATGTACAAATATGTTAAATGAAAGAATAATTAAAAGAAATTTTAATAAATCAAGTGAGTAAATAAATAAGATACATGTGTGAGTGAATGTAGTGGTGTTTAATTACATACTGGGCTTTTACTTCCTTTTTCTAGCTGAACAGTAGAATATTCAAAGTTTAAAAACTCCTAAGAACATAGTCAATGTCTTTTGGATCATTACTGTTAGAAATATACTGATTTTGCCAAGACCTGTTCTTTCTTGAGAATAGGTAATGAGAATCCAATCTGGTTAAAAGCATTAGATTCAGAATCCAACAAAATTGGATTTGAGTCTTGACTTGGCTCTACTACTTATTAACTGTGTGATTTTGAGCAAGGACTCAAGGGGAGGTAATAGAGGAGGATAGGAAAAAAGTGGCCAATATATGATGATTGACAGAGTGTTTTTTGTTTGTTTGTTTGTTTGTTTGTTTTACAAATAAGTTTGCCAACCCATGCAAACTCCTGGAAACACTTATTGTCATAATTCTTTGCTTTAGCTCGGGCCCTACTTTAGCTAATGGGACAAGGACCAACAACGACCAGGAAAATACAAATTGCTCATAGATCCAAAGCTATTGTGCTGCAAAGGTGGCGGTGATACATTTATTTCCAAGTATACTGGAAGGTAGACATGTAGTCAGTTCCATGCTTTTCAGTTTGTGGAGTATTCATTTACTTTGCTTCACTTTTTTTCATACCTTCCATTTGTGGAGAAGAAACGGAAGCAATATCCCAGTAGCACTCAGTTTTCTATTTATTACCAAGTTCTGGGAAAAAAAATGTTCAACGAAGAGAAGTGCTCTCTCCTTTGTCTAAATTCTCAGAGGACATTGCAACTCCCTTGTCACAATGCAACTATCACCCAGCAATGCAGTTGTTTCTGTTTGTGTTTTATTATCCTTTTTTTTTGATTCTCTTCCTTTCTCTCTGATGCTGCCTAGATCATAGTAGGCATTCACATCAGTTCCCTTACTGTTTTGAAGGAGCACCTTCAGATGGCCAAATTTGTTAACCGAAAAGTGTTTCTATTTATGTTTTTAACATTTATTATTATAGATGATAATAAATATTATCATAGATGATAATAAATAAATATCCATGATATTTGCTTGACATACCTAAATTTCTCTTTATGCTAAAGGATTTGAACATCTAAATATTGCCTTGAGGCAAGAGCTACCTAAAAGCTTTTTGTATGTCAAAGCCAAGGCAAACCAGGAAAATGATGTACCCCTTCTGCTCAGAATTTAGCTGACTGCATTAAAGAATCTCTAGATTTTGGGAAGTCTGTTCTCTCTTGAAAATGTCGCAGATGACTTTAAGAAAGAGGGTTTCCTAGAACCAGAACCACATTATAATTCTCATCCAATAGGATTTCTTTGTGAAAAGGACATAGAGGGTGGGAACTAATTTTTTTTTCTTTTCTTTTCCTTTCACACACACACACACACACACACACACACACACACACACACACAGTCTCATTCTGTCACCCAAGCTGGAGGACAGTGGCATGATCATAGCTCACAGCAGCCTTCAACTGGTGAGCTGAAGCAATCCTCCTGCTTCAGCCTCCTGGGTAGCTGGGACCACAGGCATGCATCACCATGTTTAGCTAATTTATTTATTTTTTTGTAGAAATGGGGTTTTACTATATTGCCCAGGCTGACCTTGAACTCCTGGCCTCAAGTGATCCTTGAAGGTGGAAACTTTCTCCTGCTGAAAAAATCCCTGCGACTATAATCCTTTATCCTTATCAGAGTTTTGTGCTAGTGGAAAGCCATGGAAAGCTTGAACTATCCAAATTATAGTTATTGTTGCTTAAGACAAGCACCCTGGAGAGAGAGGGCATTTAATATTCATCCCTCACGTACTACTATAGCAATTCATTAGCAGGGCAAAGAGGCAGCAGGATAGATCTATGGAGGTGGTGGCATCCATCTCTTCTTTATACTATAAACATAATGGTGAAAGAGGGGAAAAATTCTCCCAAGTATTCCATGCTGCCTAATAGATTTATTTCAAAGTCTAGATATAGCTTTTGCAGATATGGTCCTTATCTCAATTTCTTGCTTTTTTCCCATAGGATTTCTCCTGTATTGCATCCTAAGCACATTAAACCGCTATAATTTCCTTAATTCCTCCTACTTTTTCACACATAGTGCCTTGCTTGCATGTTTCTCTGTGCCTGGCATGCCCCCTTGGGCAACTTACTCACCTTTCTAAACCTGTTTCATCATCTGTTGGGTAAAGATAATGAAAACATCTTCCTCATTGGGGCTATTGTGAGGATTAAATAAGATGATCTGTGGAAAGGGCTTAGCACAGTCTCTGGCACCAATGAGCTCAATAATTGTTATTTGCAATTTTTTTATTCCCTTGTCTGCTTGACAAAGTTGTGCTCATCCCCTAATAAGCATCTGAAATAGTTTTTTCTTTGAAATCTCCCTTGTCTGTCAATCAAATCATTGCTTTTTCTTCTATGCTTCCATATGATTCTGTACTTAGTTATATTACACTCCATTGAAATTTATTTAGTTGCCTGTCTTCTCAGAAGGACTGTGACCTTTTGAAGATGGAGACCATGTATTGGTCATTTTTTTTTCAGCCTCTGAGTTCTTCTGTAAATAGAAAAATTAATGTTTGTTAAATTAATTTTTGAGCAGGTGAGTGAGTCAGTGAATGCGTAAATAAAAGAAAGATTCTTAAAAAGATGTACCATGACAGAATAAATTGAGGTTTCTAAAAGCATAATTGAGAGACAGTAGGTTTTGACTAGCTCATTGCTACTTCATTTTTCTGAAAAAAGTTCAAGGTTTTATAAGCATTTGCTCTATGAGTGGTGCAATATATAAGAATGTTACAGGGGTGAATCAAGAGAGTAAATCGACTTAAGGTCAATTTTCTAGCTGAGGAATGAAAGGATGCACTAGGAAAATATGAACAGCTTTATGATGAAGAGAAGAAGAACAGAGAATGTGATTAGAAAAAGGGAGCTAAGACAGGAGTGGCTGGAGGAATTTTAGGAGAGAGACAATTGGGACTGAAAAGAGAAGCTGTTTGGCAGAAGGTGAGAGAGAATTCAAAGAGAATTTTTAGGAAACTTCAAGGCAACTCTCTTTTTCTTCTATCCAAAGAAGCCGTCCTTAAACCAAAGTCTAATTTAATCAACTTTCTGATTAACCAGCTCTCCCCATTTCCTCTGTAAAACACAGATACTTGGTGCTAGTGCTTGGATGTTTCTCTTACCTTTTCTCTAAAAATGCCAGATGATGAATTAGAGAGACTAATCTTCCCTCATTTGTTTCTTGTCTTCCCTAGATTTGTTTTCTGGAAATCCTTTGCAGCACTCTGCATGAGCTTCCCTGGTTAATGACTAGGTTTTCATCTGACCTTCCTAGATGGCTCCATCCACAACTTCTAAGAACATGTCCTTCCTAGATTCTTTCAGAGAGGTATCCTTGCTTACAGATGCAGGTCTGTGTTGGATTTCAGCCTTAGCTACACGCCCTCAGTACTGCCTCTTTCCCGGGAAGAGGTACCACCTCTCCTGCCCGGCATTTTCTGTACTCTGCATTATTGATTTATCTCAGACTGTTACTCATGGAGCATGCTGGGTAGCTGGGAACATGGTACACGGCATTTAATCTCTATCTTCTTTAAAGCACATCAAAACATTAACATCAGCCAGCCTCTTACATAAAGCCATACTGTAAACATGTCTTTGCTTATATCCTATTTTTGCTTTGTGATGTAGGAAGGGAAAAAGTTATTCTCTATTTGTGTATCTACTTGCAACATTGCAAGTAGATAAGCTTTGGAGGAAATAACTGAAATGTGATGTACCTTGTTAGAAACAGATTCTGTAAATTGATCATATAGCAGTAAACACATTAAAATGGGTGATTTCCTCATGAGTAGAAGGAGAGTTGCTGCAGAAATATCAAAGGGCAAGCAAAGCTACAGGATTAATGGCGCTACACCCTTTTGAGTTTATCAAAGCACGAATTTTTTGCAGGGAGCTGGAGAGGATCGCTGATTGAGTAGATTACCTTGTAAAAGTACAAAAACAGATTTTTATCACACTGGGATGTTTACAAGCTGATATTTATGGGCTAAAAGTAGAAGGTGAGAATATGAAAATGAATTCATCATATTGTTTGTGCACCACATTGCATGATTCCCCAAAGGTTGACTTGACGTAGGACAGGCATTTTTACCAACACTGTTTGTAAGAAAGGGAAAATTTGAGGTGCTGGTGGATTTGTCTTGAGCCCAGTTCTTTGTGCCACAGTGAAAAGAAGCTCCCTGTCCTATCTGGTGTAATTCCAGGGGCAATGCCAAGAGCCTTCTTTTTATGATACCTGAGCCTGATGTACTAATGACTCATGCCTCTGGAGTTAAGTATTGACCTCGTTATGTGACCAATCTAAAAGCACTCCTTAATAGGCATTAACTCCTTAGCCTCTTACTTAGTTTATTAAGGGATTTTTATTTCCAATACTAGTGCCTGAAGGCTTTATGTGTGTCATAGTGAAGGTGAAAGAAATCCTTGAAAAGGATGAAAAATTGAATAAATAAATTACAATTTTGTTTTAATGCAAAGCTATTTTAAAAATGGATTCTTAAAAGCAGCGTTTAGATTGTCAGTTCTAATCATCTGGGATTTGTTTGATGAATTTAATCTCATAAACTTCTGAAGATAATATAAAATCAAAGATGCCTTCCAGCTCAACTAAAAAATTGGTCCCACAATAAGACAGGATTCATGAGTGGGATCCTTCTTCAGCTATTTAATACCTTTTGGCTCTTGGGCATGCCACTTCACACTAAATGAAACTCTGAACTTGACCTGGAAATTGAAGTTGGGTAGAAAAGGAAGGAGATTTGGATTAGGTGATCTTGGGTCAGGTAAAATTACAGCTTATTTCTATACTGCTGCCTCCATGATGCCTAACGTTGACACTCAGTTAAAACATCTGCAAAAAATAGGAGGGAAATGGATCCACAAGCCTACTCAGAAGAGGTCCCTTCACATGTGGCTGTTGGAATTGTTAACCATATAAGGCGAGTCACAGGTTAAAAGTTCATTGTAAACATGCAACTGCAAATCTAACTGAGGCATGGTTTCCTAACAACCCATGCTTTGTTTCAGTGTTAAATAATTCCCATAAACAACAGAACAACAACTTATTCTTTCTGGTTCTTTAATGTGCACAAAGCTCCTTTGGGGAATTAGGCTATGGATTACAATTCTCATATTGCAGATGGGGAAACTGAGGCTTCATGAAACTTTGCTTTTCCCAGGTTCATACAGTAGAGCCCAGGCTTATATGCAAGTCCTAGATAATCACACTAATTTTTGGAACTCAATTAAAAATTGTTATGGTATATCATGTTTTTGAAAATCATTTCTTACAGGTACTCTATAAAAGTTCTTTTAGAGGAGATTAAAACTGATTTAGTGAATTTAAGTATTATTGGGGTAAATTTAAGAAATAACCCAGCTTTGCCCCCTCTGTCTGTCAGTTTCACTGTTGGAATGAATGAGGTGGGTACTTTAATGTCCATCTGGAATATATTCACTTTATAAGATTGCTATACATCACCATACGGGTCAGAGAACCAGGCTAATCATCTAAGTAAATATTGTTGTTAAATTATTTCCCATTGTGTGGGTTTAAGCTTCATTAGATCTAGAGTGGAAAGAATACCATTAGCTCAGTGTTTATGGCTAACTACTGTTTTTCATTTTGGATTTGGTGTGATAAATTTAGCAAATAACACTGAAAACAGCTCTTATGCTTGAAAGACATAATTGAATTGCACTACAGCATTAAAATATTACAACTGGATACAAACTTTATCTATTACCAGTTCACTTTTATTCTAAAACTTCTGGTTTGAGGACCCAACAGGCACAACTTGAAAAGTGCAAGGAATGAAATTATGAAGTGTGCCAATGACTGGGATCTTTTCGTTTCAGTTTTTTTGTATGCCTTTTATAGGAGAGTTGCAAAGGCTTGAAGAGTTGGAAAAAATTTGCAAGTGAACTTGCAAAGTCAGTTTTAAAAAGGCAACCTTGACCACTTAGAATATTTATGCTACAACTAGGCACCCAATTTAATATGCTGGAAGTCTGCTGATTGCACAAGTAACGGGCCACTTGCATCTGCAATTAACCACTTACACCCTTGTTTTTCCTCCAAACCCAAGAGGTTGATTATGTGATTGTAGGTATAACAATTAGCACACGTGAAAAGAAAAACCCAGCAGAAGCCTCCTAAGAGTGTCCTTTTATTGAAAGCCTCAAATGGGAACTAATTAGGTTAGAAGGTACAGTAGATGGCCCCCAACATGTGCTATATCAAAACACTTTTCCTGTAGCCTAGTTGCTCTTATTGTATAATAGAAATTGCTCCCCCACCAGTCCTATGTGGGGATGGCTCTCTGGGATAGTGTAGAAAAGGAGAAATTATATATATGAAATGAATCGGGAAGTCTCCCAATTCTCAGTTATATCCTTGTCACGTGGGATAACTCAGTGGAACTTTTAAAGTATGTAGACTAAAGACAGGTCAGAGGAATATACAAGACCCATCCATCTTTTAGAATGCCTTCTTTCTTTTCCTTCCATCTGTCCTTCTTTGCAATTACATTTTTGCTTCTGAAAATATGGCAAATTAAAAAAATAATAAGAACCCTTTTTGTTTTCTACTTAGAAAAGATAAAGCATTTAAAATATCACAAATATAGAGTTGAGCACATAGAAAGGATAGTGAAACACTCATATAATTGTTAGTAGTAATAAGTTAAGTATATGAACCAATTTGGATACTTGGGGTTAGTATATAAGCCAAAAGTCAGCAGAATTACAAGGAGAATGTGATAAATACCTCAACACATAAAACTCTAATATATTTAAAAAATTAGAACTTATATGTCAAGTAGATACCATTTAGAAAAATATATAGAATTTTGAAACAATACAATTAATAGACTTGATGGACCTGTGGTAATAGATGATATCTATGGAACCTAGCATTCTGCATTCAAGAATGTACATTCTTCAGAAACATACAGAAAACTTTAACAAAAAATGACCACATACAAGTCCGCAAATAAAAAATAAATAATTTCATAGACTATTTACTCTAATCACATGAAATAAAAGTAGAAGTAAGCAGGGAGAGAAAAAAAATTAATCCTCTTTTCTATACATTTGAAAATAAAACAAGACACTTCTACATGATGTATAAGTGACAGAAAAAATAAAATTAGAAATCAGAAAATGAGAAAATGTTGAAAACTGAGTAACACTGAAACCACTAAACATAAAAACTGTTGGGATGTAGCTAAAGCAGCACTTAGAGGTAAATGTGCAGTATTATTGCCCATATTACAGAATAAGAAAGACAAAAAGGTAATGATTATATCCAAATGAGAGGGCTATGGGAAAAACAAAAACAGAATAAATTCAAAGGAAACAGAATGAAGGAAACTCTAAGATAAGAATAGAAAATAATAAATTAGAGCACAGGAATTAAAAGGAATATTTAAAAAGCCAAAATCTGGTTCTTTGAAAGAATAACAATAAATAAAATAAATATGGAGGCACAAACACTACATTGTATTACACTGATAAATAATATTATGAAAATGGGGTTATTATTACAATTAGAGATTAAAATTATATAGTATTATCATAAGATAATACTATATAATTTTACTAATTTATTATGATAATATTATATAGTATTATCATAATACTATATAATGACTTTATGATAATAAATTTGAAAATATAGACCAAATAGACAATTCTTAAGAAAAGGAAATTTACCATAACTGGCAAATAGAAAGCTTAAATAAATCTGTCATTGTCATGTATATCAAATTGGTAGCAAAATTTCTAGATACCAAACCTATTAGACCAAAATGGTTTTCAGGTAATTATTACTAAAATGTCAAGAAAAGTAATATACAAACTCTTTCAGAACATAGAAAAAGAGAGAAAACCCAACTAATTTAAGAAACTAGTATTACTTTGTTAAAAAAACAGTCAATAACAATATAAAATTATATAAACCAATTTTACTTGCAAATATAAATGGAAAAAAGATAAATAAAATCTGACAACCTAAATTCAGGAGTCTGTGTCAAAAATTAATTCTCATGACAAATAAATTTTTATTCGATTAACATAAAAAGATTTTAACCTCAATGAAATCTATCCTTACAATATACCACAATAACATTTAAAAATGGAAAATATGAAAATTCCAATAAATGAATAACAAAGCATTTAAAGAATTCAAAACTGTGTTCATTAGGAAATACTAATAGAAAATTATGAGTAAGAGTGGAACTTAATTAAGCACTTCTAAAAAAATCTACAGCAAACGTCATTGTTAGTGGTGAATTATTAATAGCATTCTATTAAACTCAAAAAACAAAAAAGGATGCTCACTATCATGATTTCTAATCCACATTCTCCAAGGCAATGTAGGAAGATGAGAAAAGAAAAAGATAAATATTAGAGAGGAAGAAACAGTTATTATTATTCACTTATTATTGTTTATATAGGATATCAAAGTGGTTCTACAAACTATTTGAGCTAATAAGAGTTCATAAGGTTGCTGAATATAAGGTCAATATATAAAAATTGTATTCTATGGATGGACAGTGAGTAAGTACAATGTAAATTAAAAATAAGACATCATTAACAACAAAAAAAAGTGATGTGCCTATGGGTAAATCTAACAAAAGATGGGAAAAATTATAAACCTAAAGTTTCATACTTGAAAAAACATAAAAGAAGACTTCAGTAAATCAGAAAATATACCTTGTTTCTTTAGAAATAAAATCAATGCTGTATGGATCACAATGACTTCCCATATTAATCTATAACTACAATGAAGTAGTAGTTATAGTAGATTCAGCTACTGTGAAAAGCAGTTTGGAGACTTCTCAAAGAACTTAGAACAGAGCTACCATTCAGCCCAGCAATACCATTGCTGGATATATATATATATATATATATATATATATATATATATATATATATATATATATACACACACACACACACACACATAAATCTTTCTACCAAAAAGACACATGCACTTACATGTTCATTGCAGCACTATTTACAATAGCAAAGACATGGAATCATCCTAGGTTCCTGTCAGCATTGGACTGGATAAAGAAAATGTGGTACATATATACCATGGAATACTATACAACCATGAAAAAAGAATGAAATAATGTCCTTCGCAACAACAGGGATGCAGCTGAAGTCCATTATCCTAAGCAAATTAGTTCAGGGACAGAAAACCAAATACTGCACATTCTCACTTATGAGTGTGAGCTAAACATTGGGTAATCATGGACATAGAGATGGAAACAATAGACACTGGGGACTATTGAGGAGTGGAGCAAAGGTTGAAAAACTAACTGTTGGGTTCTATGCTCAGTACCTAAGTGAGGGGATCATTCATATGCGAAACCTCAGCATTGCGTAATATACCCAGGTAACAAACCTGCACATGCACCTCCTGAATCTAAAATAAAAGTTTTTTTTTTTTTTTTTTTTAAAGAAAGAAGACCAGGCATTTGACTTACCTGACACAAAACCTACAATAAAGTCTAGAAATACAAACAGTATGATAATGACACAGAAGTATACAAACAGACAAGAAACAGAAAAGGAAGACCAAGTAACAGACTTATTTATACATGGGATAAAGCATATGACATAAGTATACGACAAACAGTGGGGGGAGAATAGGCCACTCAGAATTACACAAACCATAACCGTTTTTAACTTATGAAAATAAGTTACATGTGGGTTAAACACCAAATTGTGAGAAGATTGACTATTAAGCATTTAGAAGAAAATACAGAAAATGTTTTTTAATAATACTATGATAGAAAAAGATTTCTTAAATAAGATTAAAAAACATAAAGCATAAAAAATTACATCAAACCAATACTTAAAATACATAACAGTATAAACAAGAAGCAAAGAGACTGATGTAATAGTGATGATGGGTGCCTAGGTATCTGTTACTTAATTTTCTGTATACTTTAAATGCCTTTACAAGATGCACAATTAGAAATTAAAACAATAAAGGCTAAAAATCATTCAGGTAATGTAGAATAGAGAGTAGGGCAGGAGAGCTGAAGATAAGCTTGTTTTTTTAAACCTCTGTTTCTCCTCTCTCATTCTCTCCCTCCATTCAGCTGTGGTATTATTTATGCTACTGATATATACCTCCCTCTAGCCTCTTCTTAGTTCAGCTCAGGATCTGATGCTTTAACCATGCTGAGAGCATTTGGGATTGACTACAGAGTTATGACTAAGAAGTATCTCTGCTTCAAGCCCTTGCAAGCATTGTCTGTCCAAGTTACCATGAAGTATTTCTTGGGTCTCTGACAAAATAACTCTTGTGGGGTGGATGCATACCAATGCCAATTCACTTATGTATCTTGAAAATGCTCATCCAGTGGTAATCCAGCTTGTGGATTTACACAGACAATTCCCAGAGAGGTTTGATTGGAACTTAACCTGTTATGGCACTCCCACTTGATTTTGCGACTGCTCGAAGCTGTCAGACCACACATCCCCATGGATGGTAAGTAGGTGAGAACCTCATTACACTCATTCGTTTTTATTATCTTAGGTCTCTTCCGTAGCATATTGATATCATATGGTTGCTTGTTCTTCTTAAAGACCACATTTGGATATTACCAGGTCACTGGGCTCCTGGTACCAGGAGAAAGCTGAGTTTAGGGCAATATGCAAAGAATATTGAAGTGACCTGGCCTGAGCTGCCTTCTTGCTTTGCATGTCCATGGAGGCAAGGAAACAAGGCTGTTCATTTACAGTTCTGTCACTGGAGATGGCCCCAAAGTGCTAAGTGAAGTATTGCACCAAGATTAGTAGGAGATAAAACTGGATGAATATCGGCTTGATAAATGAAATGAAATCATATGTAGTTTCACGTAAAAAAGAGACAGAACAACTTTTACCTAAGTTACCTTGCTCACTGTGGTTTTGAGTCAAGGCTGGACTTGTTTAACGGTTACTTAAAGTCTGTTTTTATAGCCTAATTTTGAGGGGCTTTTGGAAAGTACACATATTAAAAGATATTTCAATTCAAGATGGTGATTTCTGAAATTCTAAAGTCATTTCATTAGCTCACACTACTGAAACACAATGATCTATCAACTCCAGCAGGTGCTATGCAGTAGACAGCACTGGAGCTCTGCGCTGACATCCTTGGATCACTTTTACCGTTTCTGTGCATCTCTCCCCAGACTTCGATATGTGTTTACTTCCAGTGGTCTAAACTGAACCTTCAGGAGCTGCTTTGCCTCCTTGGGAGGGTACGGGGAGTTTAGGTCCCACCCCAACCCTACTCCCAGATGTCCTTAGCCAATAACTGCTAGGGATGCAGCTTTGAAATGCCAGTAGCTTCTAGTAGGATCAGGGTAATTCTGAGGAGTAACTTACTCTGCAGACTTTCTCCAGGGGATCAGGCTTCTTCCTCATCTCCATCGTGTCTCTCTCCTCCTTTTGTGTTTTCTTCTGGGAGCACCTTCCTGATAAGTCACTGACATCTGTATCATGGCACCTGCTTCTGGGGAACCAAACCTCATAGGTGGGTGATGTATTAAATCTTTCCAAAGATTATCAAGAAAGCTGAAGGGTCTGGAGCACTTGAGGTGGCTAAAACTCAATCTATGAAATAAGAAGGGGTAGGAAAACAAGGTTTTTTTCAGAGGGGTCTGAATATTCAAAGAAAAGATTGAGCCACTTAAAGCATAGCCTCTGAACAACATTTGTCTAAGTTATTGGATAATTTCCTCAGTTCTCTGCTTTTTTTTTTTTTTTTTTGCTTGTGGCGTTTCTTTCTTGAAACTGTGTCTTTCTGTTCCTCTTCCCTCCCTCAGAATGATATTCATATGTGAGTTTAAATAAATATAAGTTTTCTGTTTTCTTTAGAGACAGACTTTACAATACTTGGATTGGTAGGCTACTTGGAAACATGGCTCACACATCATCTGGTTTGGGGAAACATTCACGTTTTATAAGGATATAAAACTCTCTACTAGTTAATAATCCCGTCAACTGAGAGACACATTATGGTTGTAGGAACACTTAAAGAATTCTGTCTTTGTTTATGAATATACATATAGTAAAAGTTAAAAGCATGACTGGAAATGATAAACATTGAGTGAAGATGATGGTCCCATGATGGAAAGGAGGGAGGGGAATAGAACCGGAGAAATATATGTAGGGATTTAGTTTTTAGTGTAACTGAACTATTATTAACTAAAATATTTAGTTATACTAATAATTAGTTTTTAATTTAAGCAGACTGGCAGGAACATAAGCATTAAACAAATAAAAAAGTCTCTTAATATTTTCAAGTGAAGGGCTAAGGGAAGCAGCATGACGGGGAATAGAGAATGCCTTTTGCTTAAGATGCATGATCAGCTGGCCAGGGAGTGAGGGCTGTTCCCCACATTCTGAATGTATGGCACTATTCACTGAAAACTTCTTCCTTTTTGGAAATGTTCTACACTTGTGCTGCCTGATATGGTAGCCATTGACATCAGGTGACTATTTAAATTAAATAAAATTTTGAGAGATTAGAAGTTTGGTTTGTCAGTTATGCTAGCTGCATGCCAAGTGTCCAGGAGCTGTTTTAGGCAGAATAGCTGTAGAATGAAGCCTCAAAGCATAGATTTTACAGACCCACTGATGGGAAAACTGAAGCCCAATTTTTTTCTATAGAGGTAGGGGAATTAATTGAGTAAACACGGCTAGTAAGTGACTGAGGCCCAGTTTTCTGATTCCTAGTTAATGTTTTAGTCTCTAGCACCCACCTCAAGTGGGGTGTAGAGAGGAAGGTGAGATGTGGTGTGTGTATACAGACATGGATGCTTTCTGCTTCTGGGTAAGAATAACTCTAGGATGTAGGGGTATCTCTTCTTTGCTCTCTAAGCACCCTCTCCACCCTCTCCACCATCGGACTTTTTCACCCTCTGACTTCCTGCTGAGTTTGTGAAGAGCACTGGGAGGATTTGAGTCTAAGACAGTTGAACAGGAGAGAGAGCCAAGAAATATAATCACATATTTACAGCCAGTTGATTTTCCACAAAGGTGCCAAGAACACACAATGGAAAAAGAAAATTCTCTTCAAAATTGTGTTGGAAAATTAGATCTCTACATGCAGAAGAATAAAATTGGACCCTTATCTCACACCATTTACCAAAATCCATTCAAAATGGAATAAACATTTAAATGTAAGACTTGAAAGTATAAAACCACTAGAAGAAAACAGAAGAAAAGCTCAAAGACACTGGCCTGGGAAATAATTTCTTGGATATGACCCCAAAAGTATAGACAATAAAAGCAAAAATAGACAAATGGGTTGTACCACAATAAAAGCATCTGTACAGCAAAGGATGCAATTAACAAGTGAAGAGACAATCCAAAGATTGAGAGAAAATATTTACAAACCATATTCTGATAAGTGGTTAATATCCAAGGTATATAAAGCATTCAGACAACTTAATACTAAGAAAACATACAACCTAATTTTTAAAATGGGCAAGGGACCTGAAAAGACATTTCTCAAAAGGAGACACACAAATGGCCAAGAGATATATGAAAAAAGTGCTTAACATCACTAATCATCAGGAAACATGAATTGAAACCACATGAAATGTCACCTTATACCTGTTACAGTGGCTACTAATAAAAAAGACAAAAGGATGATGAGTGTTGATAATAACGTAGAGAAGAAAGAACTATCATACAGTGTTGGTGGGAATGTAAATTGGTGCAGCCATTATGAAAACAGTAGGGAGGTTCCTCGAAAAATTAAAAATTGAACTAACATGTGATGTAGTAATCCCATTTCTGTGTATGTATCCAACAGAATTGACACCAGTATGCCAAAGAGATTTAATGATTAATAATTGCACAAAATGGGATGTATTATGTATTCCAAAATTGCTTACAAAGTAGATTTTAAACCTTTTGACCACACAAAGTAAGTGTGTGAAATGACAGTATGCTAATGTGCTTGATGTATTCATTCTACAGTGTATTCAGATATCAAAACATCACATTGTACCCCACAAATATATACAATTATTATTTGTCAATTAAAAATAAAATAAAATAAGAATTAGGGTCAAAAGATGGTGAAGAAGAGTAGGGTATGTGTTCTCCCAATTCACCTCCTTGATATCCTCTGAGTATCCAACTCTTATCCCCCAGACCTCTCCATAGAGCTCTTCCTGAATCAGGGAGAGCTTCAGTAGGAAACGCATAGCAATTCAAATAGGATGTTTTGAGGAGAACTTAATGAACAGATACTTACAGCTGTTCATTATAGTAACTTATAGTTACATTATAGTAACATACAGCTGCTTATAGTGACAATGGGGAGCCAATATAAACCCTGGGGTTGGAAGGGAGAGGCAAGAGAGCAGTTTCTCCATACAGAGATAGAGTCACATTGTCACCCTGTCTGCATCTGAGGCACATGCAAGTTTTGTTGGTGATGAGAGAATTTTACCTGGGGACCAGGGCACAGGAGAGAGCTTATATTTCCCTCCAGCCTCTAAATTCTTCTTTGTTCAGTTAAATCAATTGTTATTGGGTATCTACAATTGTTAAGGTACTGTATTAGCTAATTTGGAGACATGGAATTGAGTAAGGCCTTGTTCCTAACTTTGAAGCTTTTTGCTACATATTAAGATATGTGAGAAACACATACATGAAATCATTGGAACAATAAATCTCAAATTAAATGTATGTATGAAATATGTTAGCACATTATGTATGTGTATGTAAGATCTGCCACTTTCCAGCTGTATAGTTTTGGACTATAGGTTGTCTTCTTCCTCTGAGCCCTTATTTACCTGAAAAATTAAGTTCTCTTTCAAGGTTACTTTGATTAAAATAATAATTTGTAAAGTGCATCCACTTCTCTAGTGAACTTCTCTACTTGGATATTGAACAGGCATCTGAACTCTTAATTTTAAGAGTTGAAATTGAACTCCAGTTGAATTTCCAATCTACTTTGCAAATCTATTTACCTTATAGTCTTTCCATTTGAAGGAATGAAACTTTGTTATGACTCCTTACTTTTTCGCATATCCCGTAATCTAGACATTTGGAAATAATGTTGATTCTACCTGTCTTAGTCTGTTTTGTGCTGCTATAACAAAATACTTGAGAGTGGGAAAGTTATAATGAACAGAAACATCTTGGCTCAAAGTTCTGGAGAGTGGAAAGTCCAATATCAAGGTGTTGGCATCTGTTGAGGGCTTTCTTGTTGTTTCATCACAGGGCACAAGGTGGAAGGGCCAAGAGAGAGAGAACTCACTCATGAAAACTCTTTTTAAAAGGCATTAAACCAACCAATGAGGGCAGCCTCACCACCTCTTAGAGGTCCTACCTCCCGATACCATTACATTGGCAATTTGTGTTTCAACATGGGTTTTGGAGGGGACAAACATTCAAACCATAGCAACCTTCAAATATATCTCAATCCCACCCACTTCTCACCACCTGCACTGTGATCACTGTGTTCCAAGCTACCATCATCTGTGATCTGGATCATTGGAACATCTCGTTACTAGTATCCCTGTTTTCATCTAAATCTCCTAAGCATGACCATGTGATATAATTCACCTTTGTCTTTTCTTAATTTTTGTTAACTTACCTTTAACAACATGTTTTTGTTTTGTTTTGTTTTTTGTATGTTTTTATGTTTTTGTTTTTGTTTTGGTAATCTGTTCTCTTTGGAGACCCTTTTGTGGCAATTTTCCCTAAGGCTTTGCGACTTTTATACCTTTTTGTAAGGATAACATACACATTATTAAACATTTTCTTACTTTATGGGGAACCTACAGAGTCAAGCACTGAGCTATATATTTAAAAAATAACATTTAATAATCATATTAATCTGAATAGGTAGGCATTCTGTCCCCATTTTGCTTAGAAATCACTAAGAAACAGCTTCCAACAAAAGTCAGAACTTTGCTTAATGATCTTTGGCTTGAGACATTCTTTTTTCTTCCAAAGGTAGATGTTTGAGAGTCTCTGTCACCAAGAGATTCTCAACCCAAACTTAGCCATGCACATCAATCAAATCTTATTTACCTCTGGACTATGTGTATAATGCACTTGGTAAGCATTTCCTGGAGAACAACTTTATTCAAGGAGTGCTAAGCTAATTCAGAGAATAAGGCATTAACCTTGTTTTCAAAGCGGCAGAGATAGAAATGTGCACAACTTACTTTAGTTTACTTCATAACGGTATGATAAGGGTGTTTAAGTCATGTCAGAAGACTAAGCAGCTATTAATGTCCTCAGTATGGAAAATAATTACCAAAATGATTCTAAATCAGAGTTTATTTACACTTTCATTGTGAAAGAGAATCATTTGCCAGTTTAACTAAAATGTTATGATTTGATAACAGGTGTTGAAAAAGAAAACTGTTAATAGGATCTGGGTCCCTGCCATAAAATTTAGAGGTTATGGAAATTCAAACACAGTTTACATTCTTTCCATGGCACTGAAACATTTTCGAAGGCAAGAAAATCCTTTTTCTTAAAACAAGTAGTCATTTGCCTAAAGAAGTGACATGTAAACAAGATCCTTATTCTAAACTTGTCTTCCCTGTGTAGATATGAATATAGACATTTGGGTTTAAGTTGTGACATGTGTATCTCTGTCTTGCAGATTGACATATCCTTTCCTCTTTTAATTCTTTTGGTTAGTGTAAGTTTCTTTATCAATCCCATGGTTTTTTTTTTTTTTTTTTTTTTTTTTAAGGAACGTTTTGAAAGCTAATGACTTCAGTTATCCTGATCTGTTTTTTCATGTCCTTTCCAGAGGCACATTTCAGACAATCACATGCTCTCCCCATTTATCCCACTGCAGCCTAGAATTTCTTGAGTGTCTTCTGGAGCTCAGGTCATTCCTAAGATCAGTGTGTATGACACTTTCTTTTAGGATTTATTGATCCATTCCCACCAAGTCCACTGATGAATGCAGGGTTAAATTTGCTTTCAGCTGTATGTAAGGAGAATTAGTTTCAGTTAGTTATTTCCAGAGAGAATGGATATCAATGCATATGTTATTTCATGTTATGAAGATGGCTCATAATAAGTTCTGTGTCTATGGAGAACGTTCAGAAGAATTGTCAGTTATTTCACTAATTTTATGGTTTGTCTCTCTCTGCACAAAAGAGCTTACTGGATATATATTTAAAAGAACATTGGAAATAAGCAAATAACCCATAAAATCCAAGACAAATATCTGCTAGGAAAAATAATTAATTTTTGTGAATGATAGGTAAATTCCCATTAGAGTTTCTCATAAATTGCAATAGCTTCATATTAAATTAAAACTGGATTTATTATATACACAGTATTTGGTAACGTATAAAATGACAACTCTGACTCCCCACACAATAAGTTCTGTTGAATAAAATAATCATTTTGTGCTTTGTAGTCCTCAAGTGTACAGCTTTAAAAAAAAATCCATGGCGGGAACAATAATGTTTGCCAAATGTCAGATTGCTTCTCTACACTTCCCAGAATGTACTTTGTGTAAGGGCATAAGACCAGTTCTGGTCAATGTCCTTGGAGTGAAAGTGATTCTTTTCACTGCAGATTTAAGGGAATAAGGGTGGTTGTGAGCTCTGTATGCTCCCTTCCCCTGATGTGGCAATCTTGAATGTCATGTGTGGAAGACATGGTGATGTTACAAGAGGATGGAGTAGCCTCAGTCTGGGCCCCTTGTCGAATATGGAGCAAAGCCTGCTGATCTGTGTTGGATACATCTTGTAAACAATGCATGTTAACATTTACAATGTGGAGTCAGTGAGATTTGGGTCTATTTGTGGTACCAAAATTACCTTGCCTAAAACAAGTGCCTTTTTAAGGGAAATAAGGTTTGCTTCCTGGCCTCTCTTAACATACTGCCTACAGGTAAATGTACGTATTTACCATAGAACAAGAGTTTATGTCCCTTTTCATGGAAAAGGGAAAGAACTATGACATCTAAACTTATACAAAAATATCATGCTAAACATGGTGTTCTCATTTACATAGCCTATAAAGGTAATGGAATTAATAAGAAAAAAACTAAAAAAGGCATGCTATGAATATAAAATATTTTCCATCTGATATTTCTTCCTTTCTAAATATACTACACAGATGTAAAGGCACCTGGGTGTCTTAGGAATCAAAATTGTGACCGTCTAATGTGGAAATTCAGCATATTAAACATGTAAAAATGCAATGAGATGTTTCCTTGCAGCTGTTTCATTGTCTGTCTCAATTAGAAACTCATCTTTTGCAATACCATTTCCTTCTCTGTGGTGGATTTGATCAAACATCCTATTGTGTAAGCCAAAAACATAGCTTTACCAAATCAGCCATAGTATTGTTTAAAACTCATCATTCGTTACATTATTGTTCATCAAAGCTTATGATACTAATATCTGTGAAGAAAAACTGAATCTCAGATGAAGATTTTCAAATCCACTTGACTAGGAGTAGTCTGTGAACAGAGCTTTTCCCCCACTTTTTATATTTTTTAAAGGAAAACAAAATGATTTGGTCTTGTATGGATCATGACAATACCAAACAGATGCAAATAAATATTAAAGTAATATATTTTAGCGTTGGATCACAGCCCAAATTCTTTGCCCCAGAAAATTACATAAGTGTTCTAGCGTGCATGTGGTTTACATTTAAGGTGTAATGAACTGTTCAAATAGAGAAGGGCAGGCAATCATATTAAAAATAAACATCAAATTTTAACAAAGGCACATCCACTTAATTTACAAATAACCCTAATGGTTTCAGTTTATTGCAGCTACTCCAGCATACAGCATCTTTGGTGGAACCCAACTTCTAATTTTAGGGTTCACAGTGAATCTGGGAAGTTTGCTATGTATAATTCTTTCATGGAATAATTGCTTAACTGTGATCACATTGCCAGAGTGAGCATAGTCTCTAATGAGAGGCTAGAAGCAAGAGTAAAATAGGAAAACAAATAGTATGTAAACACCCAAGACTATGTAACCAAGGCCACTGACTCAGAAGTCAGTCACAATCTATTTGTGATATGCATCATTATAGTAGCACTTACTGACTAGTATTGTGATAACCCCCTCTTGGTTCTGATGCCATCGTGTTACATAGCTCTGTTGAGAAAGCCTGAGAAGAAATGGAAACAGTGTACTCTCCCCATATTACTTTAGGTTTCAAGACACCAGCAAGGCATATTTCAAATGTTTGTAACCCACACGCACACATCTGCAAACACACACACACACTCACACACACACACACTCTCTGAAAGCTTAGTGTTTGCCACCTTTGTTTATAACGACAAATACACCCTGCTTTTTGCTTCAGTAAGTGGGTCTTTGTAACCAGTGAAAATAATCTTGATTTTCAGACCAAAGAAAGACTGGGATGTTGTCTTTGTAAAAGATCAGTAAGTGGAATCTATTGTTCCAGTAAACCCCTATGTTCTAGTTTACAGTTACAAACTATAAACTGTTAACTTCTCCTGGGGTCTTTCAAGATTCAACGGATAAAATGACAACTACTCTTGAAATGACACAACCAGTCCCTGATTTTGACATTGCTTAGAGTTCTGTCATTGGCAACACCACCTCCCTCTTTGCCTGCTAGAGACTGAGGGAGCAATTGTGCCACCCATTTGGGCTGACCAATGGATGACTGGCAGGATTCCAACTTTGCAGAAATGATGTGAGAAACCTAAGCAAAGAAAGTAGGTGGAATTATCCCCTCCAGGCTGTCTAATACCAGTCAGTATATTAATTAAATCTTCAAATTAGTTACTGACCCCAATATTTATTTCTGTTGTAATGGTCAGTAAGGTGAACCTGGATTTGGTATAATATCAAAATAATTCCAAATCCCTCCTTAGCTTCTTACAGTTCTTGTAGATTTTCATTTCTAAAAGTCAGATGCTATTTTTCACTTACCCATTGAGTGAGACTGTTCCCAACTATCTGAATCTTCTCTGGTTTCCAAAACTTTGTGGTCTCACAAAAAAATTCATGAACACAGATTTACAAAAGAGATTTGCAAAAAATGGAATAAAATGCAATCAGTTCCCTAAGAGGAATATAACATATGTAACTTTCTTTGAACCACTTTTTGCAGGCTGGGTCACTGAAGGGTTTTGCAAAAAGATGGAGTTGACCTACTTGTCTTGGGGTTACTTCATGGTATACCTGATTTTACATGTCCTATAAAGAGTTGGCATTGTCTCAGACAGGAAATTCTATTATTTACCCTCCTTCTGAAGAATTTTGTATTTTACAAAGAGGAGGAAGCTCTAGGAGGTTTTACGAGTGATGAACGCACTTGGGGCCACTAGGAAAAGAACAAGAACAAGGGCTAAAGGAAGTTAAAAGCCTGTGGGTAGGTGGTTAAAAAAAATCTGAAAAAGTAGAGGCAGGAAAAATAGAAAATTAGGAATCCCTACAGAAATCTTACAGTAATATTGGGAAGCTCATTTATACTGAAGGGAATGAAAGTAGTCCATCTGATTACTACTGGAAGTGGAAAAAATATTTTAATCTACTTGCTGTTTATTAAAATTGTGTTATTGCCCATGCCAAATTTTCTGTTTTTTAATGGCTAAAGTAATATGTGCATAAACCAAATTCGAACAATACATGTGTTAAAAATACTGCTTTTCACTCTTACACACTTCAATTTTAACTTTTACCACCCTTCCTCATTTTAATAACTATAATAACTATAAAAATTTTTCCTATAGTCTTGCTACTCAAAGCGTGGTCCTTGAATCAGCAGCATTGGCATCCTGGGAGTTTAGTGGTAACAGAGAATTTTAGGCTAGATCTTTTGAATTGGAATCTGCATTTTAATAAGATCCTTCACCATTTGTATGCCTATTAAAGTTAAGAAGTCCTGTCCTATTACACTGAAATTTCACTTGCTGGACTCTCTCTTTCTAATATGTATATATGTATATAATAGCAAAAAAATAGAAACAATAAAAATGTCTATTAGTAGGGAACAAATAAATAAATCATGATGTAGTCATAGGGTGCAATGCACTGCAGAGTGATACTTCTTTCTTTCATTCTTAGTCATGTATCATCCAGCTGATGCTTTGGGGCCTATCTTTTCATAATCAAGAGACCTGCCAACATGTTTTACTAAATGAAATAAGATCTACCATAAAGAGATGCTATTTATATCCTTTAGAGATGAAAGTGTCTAGCGTTGTTTTTTAATAACTTTAAAAAATATTGTATATTATATTACTACACATTATAATTTCTAGATTATATAACACATAAACATATTTTACGTAATAAACAAATGGTAAATATCCATCTAGTGTCTCTTGCATCCCTCACTCTCTCCATTTATCCCCAGTTGCTGCCTGTTAGTGAACCAAGCAGCATGGAGGTATACTCAGTTCATTTCAAAGGGACACAGAGCTGTTCCCAAATCTGAAGGTGTGAGAGAGCCAGAGTGCATGGTCTGTTCACTAGGGAAGCCCTGTTGTCTTCCAGCATTGCTTTAGTTGTTGCTACCTGGAGTCATGTTGAACCAGGGGCATCTATGCAGTCTAATATATAGTGTCCATATTTCAAGGCTGCCCTTACTGGGCCTAAACCTTGTCTGGACCACAGGGATATTTGCAGGACACTTAATCCCACTCCCAATGTTACTCACTTCTATGTAGTTTCCATGGGTTTCTTGTCAAAGGTTTAGCCATTATTCCTAAAGTACATTTATTGTGTCTGAGTGACTGAGTTAGGAAGAGGAGTATCTGGTATAATAATGAATCCAGACAGCAACAACTGAAGCAATGATGGGAGAGAACAGGGCTTCCCTAGTGACTGATCACATAATCTGTTCTTTCTCAACTTGGCATTTGGGAGTAGGTCTATCTCCCTAACCACACGCTGTGCTGTGGCTGTGTATTTGTAGATCAAAATTCTACAGAAGGGAAGACACATGCACACCTATGTTTATTGTGGCACTGTTCAGAATAATAAAGACTTGGAACCCACACAAATGCCCATCAATGAGAGACTGGATAAAAAAAATGTGGCACATAGACACCATGGAATACTATGCAGCCATAAAAAAGGATGAGTTCAGGGAGGGATAACATGGGGAGAAATGCCAGATATAGGTGATGGGGAGGAAGGCAGCAAACCACACTGCCATGTAAGTACCTATGCAACAATCTTGCATGTTCTTCACATGTAACCCCAAACCTAAAATAAATGCAATAAAATATATTAAACAAAAAAAAAAAAAAGAAGGGAAGAGCCTCCAGAGCGATACTTTAACTCACGGATTCTCAACCCTACATTACCTAGGGAGCTTTATATAATGCTGATAGCCAGGTCCTACTCCCTGAGATCCTGATCCAATTAGGTTGCATCGAAAAACATTTAAAACGATTTTATGTAACCATCAGAATAACTACAGAGAAATAGGGAAGAAGAATTGAAGGGCTTAAAAACCTCAGAATGAATGCCCAAGTCTTCTGCCTATAGGTGACTTGCTATTCCACCACTCACTCCCTTGTTTTGCAATAACACATGAAGTTCGAGCACCAGAATGTTGCTGAGCTCTGGTATGGATTTGAGCACCTGGATGTGTTTGTTTTAGAATGGCATTCAGAAGTGTGACTGACATGCAGCATACCTTACAAGCTGGGAAGGTCTGGATTGTCCATTCAGATCACAGCCTGAGACCCATCAGACACTCCTGCTGGGAAAGATGAAAAAGACCACAGTGTTCAATACTTTGTCTTAAAATGTAAAGTTAATGGAGCAGCCTGACTAATAATGTATTTATTTTGATCTACAACATACTGTTGGATATGTTAGAATGAATTTTAAATTAGCTATAGTAAACAACAAAGAAATGTACTGAACTCATTCTAGAAACAGCTTTTTAAAAATAACCAGGATAATTTTTCAGTTTGACATGGAATTCAGATACCAGTAGAAGGAGCTATTGTTGGATGGTTCAGTTGTATGATTAAATGCTCTTTTGGACAGGATCTGTGAGCACTGGATGTAGATTACTAAGTCATTTACAATTCATTACCACATTGTAGGTATTAATATCACTTTCATTTTTATCACATCTTGGGGCCAAAAATGTTTTTAAAAGGTCATTTAGCGTTCAGAAAACTATGACATGGTGAAAGCATTGTTCTTTCTCTGACTTTAATGTGCTCATTTAGAGAAAAGTTACAGGGAAATACTTTTGGTTAAGCTCTGAATCTGACCCTCCTGCAATCCCTCACATAAAATAACTTGTGATTAATGACTTCTTGTATTCTCTGTGCTCATTGTTGATTACATAAACATTTTCTTAACCTACAAATAGCATTCAGAGTAAAAGGATGTTTATCATTTTTAGAGTAATACAATTCCAATTGTAAAAACTGAGGGACTGACTCACCAGAATGATTTAAAATTGGAATTGTTGAACCAATCAGAGAGGATAAGGAGAATTTACTTATGAAGCATCAAGCACAGAAAATGAAGCCATTTGGTTTTCATTCTAATAAGAATAAAATAAAATGTTGGCCTGTTGCCTTGTTGGGTAACTTTCAAAAAATACCTAAGTTGAGAAGTGGTGAATGATTACTATATTTTAATTACAATAGGAGAAAAAACTTGGTTAAAAAATGAGAAGGATTGAAGCACAGCACTTCTCTAACTAGCTGCTAATTATTTATTCTGCATTTCATTTCCATTACTTAAGATTCAAAGAAGAAACTAATATTTTATTTTTTATTTTGTTTATTTTTAATTTTTGTGGGTACATAGTAGGTGTATATATTTATGGGGTACATGAGATGTTTTGATACAGACATGCAATGTGTAATAATCACATAATGGAAAAATGGGGTACCCATCCCTGAAGCTTTTATTCTTTGTGCAACAAACAATCTAATTATGTTCTTGTCATTTTAAAATGTCTAATTAAATTATTATTGAACATAGGTACCCTGTTGTTCTGTCAAATAGTAAGCCTTATTCATCCGTTCTAGCTAATTTTTTGTACCCATTAACCTTCCTTGCCTCCCCACACCTCACTACCCTTTTCAGCCTCCGGGAACCATCCTTCTACTCTATCTCCGTAAGTTCATTGGTTTTGATTAGATCCCACAAATAAGTGGGAACATGCAGTGTTTGTCTTTCTGTACCTGTCTTGTTTCACCTAACATAATGATTTCTAGTTCCGTCCATGTTGTTGCAAATGATAGACTCTCATTCCTTTTTATGGCTGAATAGTACTCCCTTGTGTATATGTACCACATTTTCTTTATCCATTCATCTTTGATGGACACTTAGGTTGCTTCCACATTGTGGCTATTGTGAACAGTGCTGTAACAAACATGGGAGTGCAGCTATTTCTTCAATATACTGTTTTCCTTTTCCTCGGGTGTGTACCCAGCAGTGGGATAGCTGCTGGATCACATGGTAGCTCTATTACTAGTTTTTTTGACGAAGCTGTAAACTGTTCTTTTTTTTTTTTTTTTTTGAGACAGAGTTTCAAAACTTTTGCCCAGGCTGGAGTGTGAAGTTTTATGATCTCGGTTCACTGCAACTTATGCTCCCCAGGTTCAAGCAATTCTTCTGCCTCACCCTCCCAAGTAGCTGGGATTACAGGTGCCTGCCACCATACTCGGCTAACTTTTTGTAATTTTATTAGAGATGGGGTTTCACCATGCTGGCCAGGCTGGTCTCAGACTCCTGACCTCAGGTTATCCACCCGCCTTAACCTCCAAAAGTGCTTAGGAATACAGGTGTGAGTCACCGTGGTTGGCCTAACCTATTCTTCATAGAGGTTGTATTAATTTACATTCCCACCAAAAATGTATGAAGGTTTCCTTTTCTCTGCATCCTTGCCACCATTTATTGTTGTCTGTCTTTTGGATAAAAGCCATCTTAACTGAGGTAATATTATAAGGTAATAAATAAGAGAATCAATAAGGTAATATTATCTCATTGTAGTTTTGTTTTGTATGTCTGTGATGATCAATGATATTGAGCACCTTTTCAAATGCCTGTTTGCCATTTGTATTCTTCTTTTGAGAAATGTCTGTTCAAATCTTTCATCCATTTTAAAAATTGGATTATTAGATTTTTTTCCTATAGAGTTGTTTCAGCTCCTTATATATTCTGATTATTAATCACTTATCATGTGAGTAGTTTGCAAATATTTTCTCCCATTCTGTGGACTGACTTTTCACATTGTTGATTGTTTTTCTCCATCTTATTAGTCAAGAAATTTTTGCCCAGACCAATGCCCTGGAAAGTTTCACCAATTTTTTTTTTGTTTAGTAGTTTCATAGTTTGTGGTCCTAGATTTAAGTCTATAAACCATTTTCATTTTATTTTTGTCTATGGTAAGGGTCTAGTTTCATTCTTCTGCATATGGATATCCAGTTTTCCCAGCACCATTTATTGAAGAGACTGTTCTTTCCCAATTGTATGTTCTTGGCGCCCAGTGAATGTTCTTGGTATATGTCAAAATGAGTTCTCTGTAGGAGTGTGTATTTATTTATTGATTCTCTATTCTGTTCCATTGTTCTATGTGTCTGTTTTTATGCCAGTACGATGTTGTTTTGATTACTGTATCTCTGTGGTATAGTTTGAAGTCAGGTAATGTGATTCCTCCAGTTTTGTTATTTTTGCTCAAAATAGCTTTGGCTATTCTGGGTTTTTTGTGATTCCATAAAAAATATTTTAGGACTGGTTTTTCTATCTGTGAAGAATGTCATTGGTAATTTAATAGAGATTGCATTGAATCTGTAGATTGCTTTAGACAGTATGGACATTTTAATAATATTGATTATTTCAATCCATGAACACAGAACATTTTTCCCTTTTTTGTGTCCTCTTCCATTTCTTTCATCAATGTTTCATTATTTTCATTGCAGAGATTTTTCACTTCTTTGGTTAATTCCTAGGGACTTAATTTTATTTGTGACTGTTATAAATGTGATAACTTTTTAAATTTCTTTTTTTGATTGTTTGCTGCTGGCATACAGAAGTGCAACTAATTTTTATATGTCAATTCAGTATCCTGCAACTTTGCTGTATTTGTTGATCAGTTCTAATAGTTTTTTGGTGGAGTCTTTAGATTTTTCTAAATTTAATATCATATCATCAGCAAACAAGGATAATTTGACATCTTCCTTTCCAATTCAAATGTCATTTCTTTCTTTCTTTTGTGTAATTGCTCTACCTAGGACTTCCAGTATTGTGTTGAATAATGGTGATAAAAGTGAGTATTCTTGTCTTATACAAGACATTAGAGAAAAGACTTTCAGTTTCTCACCATTCAGTGTGATACTAGCTGCAAGTCCTTGCATATGTCTTTTACTGTGTTGTGGTATACCCAGTTTTCTGAGGGTTTTTTTTTTTTTATGATGAAGAGGCATTTTTAACAAATGCTTTCTAAATATGAATTGAAATGATTATACAGTTTTTGTCCTTCATTCTGTTGATATGATGTATCATGTTGATTTATTTGTATAAGTTGAACCATCCTTGCATCATTGAAATAAATCCCACTTGGTCATGATGAATGACTTTTTTAATGTGTCGTTGAACTTGGTTTGCTAGTATGTTTTTGAGGATTTTTGCATCAATATTCGTCAGAGATATTGGCCTGTGGTTTTCTTCTTTTGTGGTTTCTTTATCTATTTTCAGTATTAGGGTAAGGTAATACTGTCCTTGTAGAATGAGTTTGGAAGTGTTTCTCCCCCTCTATTTTTCCGAATAGTTTGGATAGGATTGGTATTAGTTCTTCTTTAAATATTTGGTAAAATTCAGCAGTGTAGCCATCAGGCCCAGGGCTTTACTTTACTGAGGAAGTTTTTATTATGGCTTCAATCTTATTACTTGTCATTGGTCTGTTCAGGTTTTGGATTTCTTCTTGGTTCAATCTTGCTGGATTGAATGTGTCTAGGAATTTTTCCATTTCTTCTAGATTTTCCATTTTATTGGCATATAGTTGCTCATAGCAGCCACTTATGATCCTTTGGATTTTTGCAGTATCAGCAGTCATGTCTCCTTTTCCATCTCTGATTTTGTTTATTTGGATCTCCTCTTTTTTTCCCTTTAATTAGTCTCTGACTAAAGGTTCATCAATTTTGTTAATTTTTCAGAAAACCAACTTCTTGTTTCATTAATTTTTTGTATTCATTTCAATTTCATTTATTTCTGCTTTGATCATATTATTTCTCTTCTTCTAATTTTGAGTTTGATTTTATTTTGCTTTTCTAGTTCTTTAAGATGCATTGTTAGGCTGTTTATTTGAAGATCTTCCTTTTTTGTAGGCACTTATAAACTTCCCTTTTAGTACTGTTTTTGCTGTATCTCATAGGTTTTGGTATGTTGTGTTTCCTTTATCATTTGTTTCAAGAAATTCTTCAATGTATTTTCCAATTTCTTTATGACTCACTGGTCATTTAGGTACATATTGTTTAATTTCTATGTGTTTGTATATTTCAAAATTGTTCTTGTTATTGATGTTTAGTTTTATTCCATTGTGGTCAGAAAAAATGCTTGATATTATTTCAAGTTTGTTTTCAATGTTTTGACACTTATTTGGGATTTAAGATATGATCCTTGAGAATGATTCATGTGCTGAGGAAAAGAATGTGCGTTCTGCAGTCATTCAATGAAATGTTCTGTAAATTACTATTAGATCAATTTAGTCTATAGTGTAGATTAAGTCTAATGTTTCTTTATTGATTTTCTGCCTGGAAGATCTGTCTAATGCTGAAAATGGGGTGTTGAAGTCTCCAGATATTATTGTATTGGGGCTTGTCTCTCTCTGTAGTGCTAATAATATTTGCTTTACATATCTGGGTGCCCCAGTGCTGGGTGCACATATATTTATAGATGCTATATCCTCTTGTTGAATCAACCTCTTCATCATTATATAGTGACCTTCTTTGTGTCTTCTTATGGTTTTTGTTTTGAAATCTATTTTGTCTCATATAAGTATAGCCACTCTTGTTCTTTATTGCTTTCTATTGACCTGGAATATCTTTCCATACCTTTATTTTCAGCCAATATGTGTCTTTATAAATGAAGTGTGTTTCTTATCGTGCCTTGTTATTTAAAATATATTCAGGCACTCTATGTCTTTTTATTGGAAAGTTTAATTCATTTACATTTAATGTCACTATTTATAAGTAAGGATTTATCCTGCCATTTTGTTATTTGTTTTCTGGTTGTTTTGTGGTCCTCACTTCCTTCTTTCTTTCCTTCCTGTCTAGAAGGAGCTAATATTTAATATAAGAGAGATTAGAGAGTAGATTGATTTGATGAACATTCAATTTTATTTCAGCAAATGGGGGAGCAACCTTGTTCCTATTAGTCATTACAAAATTATTTGGTTGTCATTATGTATAATTCTAGAGTTTCATCACATGAATGTTATAATCATAATACATTAAAGGAAACATTAATAAAGAAAGGTTGACAGCATAACATTTATTGTAAATCGAATCCAAAGCAGGCAGCTTCTTGTTCAAATAATTACTTAGACAGGAGTTGTGATCTGTGCTCATCTTGGCTTAAGATCATTACATTTCCTAAAGTAAGTATCTAAGAACATTTTGCTTATGATGAACATTTACCCTGGAATATATATTATGGGAAATATTTTGCATCATAAATCAATAATGAAATAGCCTGATTCTCATTGATCTGTGGCTAAATGGAAAGTGAGACACAGCTCAGACATGCACATAGAAAAACCTGAAGCCTCCCAGATTTCGTGGGTTGTCACTTCACACGGAACGTTTCTGGGCAGGAGCTTTCGTTTCTCTGAGGTTCCTATATATGGGGAATGTGAGATGAACTCAAAGGAAGCATACACTCTTGTCACTTTTAAAGGTCCAAGGTTAATCAACTCAATGGACTATACTGAAAGAAGACACTAAATCTTCACTGAGTTTCTATTGGTTAATAATTAATTAATTAATAAATAATAAAATAAAAAAGTACTTAGAAATACATCTAACATAAAAACACACACACTAAAATAATGAAGAATGATTAATAAACTCCCAGATGTCAGGTGTGTGAATATTTTTTAAGTGATTCTTTCTTTTTGGGAACATTTTACCATGGGTAAGAAAAAATAATTCCCTTAAATAATCTATTAGCTGCAAAAAAGCAAACCAAAAATTAGCAAAGAATGGCAACACTAACTATGATGTTTCAGTATAATTCTGTTAGGAGACAGGTTTAGCATGCTCCAAAGCTAGAGGGCAACTTAACCAAAAGAAACCGTAAAAACACAGTCCCCAAACTGTAGGAAGGCTCTAAAAACTCATTATTCAAAAGTCATTTTGCAGGTCTATGGCTATCCCAGAGATCACAACCTTCGGCATCAGGTAGAGTGGCAGAGGTTTATATTGGATGTCTCACAGACAGTGGCTGTGTGACTTTAGGCAAATTAATACTCTGAGGATTTGTTTGTTTCCCAAGTGAGGATGATAGTGAAGTTAGAATAATGTGCAGTTAATCATTATTATTCATAGAGTACACATTTGCAAATGTACACACTCACTAAAATTTATGTGTAGCCCCCAAATGAATACTCAGCAGTGCTCTAGTGGTCATTTGTGGACATGTGCATGCACAGAGCCACAGACACTCTCGGACCTGAGATACCACATTCCCAGTGGAGATAGAACAAGGTGTCAACAACATGCCTGATGCTCTGCCTTCTTGATGCAGCTCTCATACTGTAAACAAGCACTTTTAAGGTACATTTAGCACCATGTTTTTCTCGTTTTTCTGCTTTTTGGGTGATTTTGCTATTTAAAATAGCCCATGCCTGGTTCTGAAGTGCTAAGCGTTACTAAGCATAAGAAGGCAGTGATGTGCCTTATACAGAAAATATGTGTGTTAGCTACGCTTCGTTCAGGCATATGTTATAGTGCTGTTGGCTGTGAGTTCAAGGTTAATGAATGAACTATATATTAAATAAGTTACTATTGAACAAAAACTCATCTAGAACAAGGTTGTATATTGATGAAAACACTGTCACCACAGACGTGCAGGTCCCTAAACCTGTATTTCCCCTAGGAACAACTATTCAGTATTAGCAGGGACTTTATAGAGCATAACGACTGTGAATGATGAGAAGCAACTGTATAGAAAGTGTCTGTACACTTTGTATTTAAGCCTATTTCAAAATTGGAATCTCTTTCTTCCAACCTGCTGGACCTAAAATATAATTGTATGAATCTGGTTTCTCTCCATTTTCTCAATTTCTATCAGCCCCAACATTATCCTCTGGCGTTTTTCACGCAGAAAAATAGATTATACTGTAACAAAATTTAAGAAAAACATGTTCATTAAGTATAGAATGTATGTCAAACACCTTGCTAAGAAATAGATGCCCTGCAGCTGTTTGGAGATCTGTGATATGCTAAGATAGAGACACGCATATTGGTTCAAAATTGAACATGGCCCCGAAGTGATGGATTATGGACAAAGCACAGTGGTGACACAGAGGATGGACCAGCTGAATGGCTTTGAAGGGAGAGGGATAGAGGAAGAGAGGGCTTAATATGGGATGTGGTATTTTGCCTGGGTTTTAATATATGTAATAATGTTCACCAGGCAAAGAAGGTAAAAGCAGACCAAGAGAAGAGAACTACATGTGGAAAGACACAAAGGTGTAAAAGAACATCTTATGGTCACTGTGGCTGGAAGGTAGAGTGTGAGGTGGGTGCAGGAGACGAGGGAGGACCAGAGAGAGGGGCAGGGAGTGCCTAGAGATAAGACTTGCAGGAGAAGCTGAGACCACATTGTGAGGACCAGGTATCCAGGGTAATTTAATAGAAACTATTAGGCAGGTTTTAAAAATCTTTTTTTAATGTGAAAAAAATACATATATTAAAATGCACAACATAAAAATGTATACTTTAAACATCCTTTTAACGTGAATTCTCACATAACTACCCCCGGGTCAGAAAATAGAAAATTTCCAGACCCCTAGAAGCTTGCTTCCACCAGCTTCTTTCTAATTCCAATCCCTTCCTCCATGATAAAGGTAAACTCTGTAAAGACTTTTATGGTCACCACATCCTTGCTTTTATTTATTGTCTCACCACCGATGGTAGGCAGAATAATGATTTCCCCAAATCTGAGCGCCCATGTCCTAGTCTTCCAGAACCTGTGACTGGGTTATCTTACGTGACAAAAGAGACGTTGCATATGTGATTAAAATAGGGTCTGAGATGGGAGAGCACCCTGGATTACCTAGGTGGGCCCAATATGATCGCAGATGTCCTTAAAATTGAAAGAGGGAGGCAGAATGCTCAGAGAAAGAGACAGGAAAACAGAAGCAGATCACAGAGTGATCCAATTGCTGTAAAAGAGCCACATGTGAAGGAACACAGGAAGCCTCAAGGAAATGAAAAAGGACAAGTGGATTTTCCTCTAGAACCTCTGGAAAAAACACAGTTCTGCTGGCCTCTTATTTTTTTAAATTTATTTTATTTTTAATTTATTTTTATTTTTTGAGATGGAATCTCTCTCTTTTGCTAGGCTGGAGTGCAATGGTACAATCTCGGCTCACTGCAACCTCCACCTCTGTCATTCAAGTGATTCTCCTTCCTCAGCCTCCTGAGTAGCTGGGATTACAGGTACCCGCCACCATGCCAGCTAGATATATATATATATATAGTAACTTATAGTAGAGATGGGGGTTTCCCTATGTTGTCCAGACTTGTCTCGAACTCCTGACTTCAGGTGATCCACCTACCTCAGCCTCCCAAAGTGGTGGGATTACAGGCGTGAACCACTACATCCTGCATGGCCTCTTACATTTAGCTCCATAGTACCTATTTTAGACTTCTGTCTTCCCAAATGGTAAGATAATAAGTTTTTGTTGTTTGAAGTCACCAGTTTATGGTAACTTTTTACAGCAGCAATGGGATAGTAATATACCACACAGCATTGCATCCATGAAACACAATTTTTTTTTAACTTTCTGTAAGTAGAATCCTTGATAATGTTTTTGTTTTCTTTTTTTTGTTTGTTTGTTTGTTTGTTTGTTTGTTTTTAAGACAGAGTCTCTCACCCTAGCCCAGGCTAGGGTGGCTCACTGCAACCTCTGCCTCCCAGGTTCAAGCGATTCTCCTGCCTCAGCCTCCCAAGTAGCTGGCATTACAGATACGTGCCACCATGCCCAGCTAATTTTTTGTATCTTTAGTAGGGATGGGGTTTCACCATGTTAGCCACGCTGGTCTCGAACTCTTGACCTTGTGATCTGCCTGGCTCAGCTTCCCAAAGTGCTGAGACTGTAGGTGTGAGCCGGAGATAGTTCCTTCTTCTCTGGCTTCTTTTTCTGTGTTTTTGGACTTAGGCGATTTATTCTGAGGCAGAAGAGTGACAAGACCAGATCTGTATTTTAGAAGCTGACTTTGACGTCAGTGTTCTGCCTGGGAGGCATAAGGCTAAGAGTGGCAGCACCTGGCAAGAGGCCAATGCAGCAAGCCTGGCAAGAAATGGCCAGGATTCAAAAACTAAACAGTAGAGACAGAGACTGGGGAGGGGGGCTCCTAACTGAGTTTAGAACATAGAGCTGGTAGGAATTAATGTCCAGATAGATGTAAGGGATGAGAGGGGAGCTAAAAATAACTCCAAATACTCTCGTTTATACAACTGTGGGAGTGAATTGTAGTGGACACAGGAGAAATCCCTTGTATAAGAAGAAAGATAATGTCTTCATTTTGAAATCTTTGAAGTGCATACCAGTGGATGTTTCCAGATATCAAAAAGTTTCACCTGCGGATAACATTCCAGCTGCTGGGTTGACCTTCTTTTTAGGTCAAAAAGATGTAGAGGGAGCAACAGAAACCTCAATGAATGAATCCAATCTTAAAATGCAATGAGGATGCCCTACCTTATCTTCAATAATGGATAATTACTTTGTTGTTCAATAGAAGTTAATTTCTACTCCCTCTTTTCTGCTCCGATCACATAATAGGTGTAATTATATCTCACACTTAGGGTGATATAATTAATATAAGTCTTTGTAGAGGTGCATCTCCAGAGCGTCTTCTTAGGCAGCTGATTTAGACACTTGTCAGGTTTATCACAAAATAGATAAATGTTTTCTTCATGTAGCTTACTATAACAGGGTATCTGCCTCTGAATGGGAGTGTTTCCAGAGAGTCCAGGCAAACAGTCTGTTTATTGCATCTGACAGCTTTATTGCTTTATCAGTTATTTGCCTAGGGAGGATTTTATTATATGTAAAATACTGACATAAATTATGGGGAGGAGAATTGATTTTTTTTACATAGGTTTGATTCATTTTTCATTGTATGTGCCAAGTTTGATATTGCACATTTTCTCCTAGTGTATTTATTTAGTTTACAAGTTATTTCCCTGGTTCTATAAATAGTGGTATTCAGTTCTCAATTCTTTTATTTCTGTGAGCGTACATGTTCTCAAATTAAGTCATATATATAGTTAATACATAAAATATAGTTATATATATATGAATAAAATATATAGCTAATAAAATTAAATACATTAAGAAGAATTTTAGAGTTTGGCATTTCAAGATTGAGAGAGATGTGATTCCAGCATCCCTCCTGGCAATCAGGAGAAAACCGAGTAGAACGTGGCTGGGGAAAGTCATGTAGATCATCATGGTCAGGTAGATCCAGGGGGTCAGCCCAGAAAGGATGCCTCAAAGCCACTGTCATGGGGACTGGCATGAGAAGGCCTGGGTTCAAAAGGCATACCCGGATCTCAAGCAGAGCAGAGCCAGGAATAGGGGAAATGTGCTCAGTTAGTGGAGAGGCTCAAATAGGCAAATACTAAGCTTGGAAAGCTGGCAGCAGATTTCATGAATTTAGTCATAGGAAGCTGTAGCAGGCACAGTTGGCAGCCTGCCCAGATCCCCTCAGATCTCTTTGCCTGCTTTCGTGGGCCCACAGTGTTCTTCTCAAACCTTCAGAGGATTTTCCTTAGGCCTGGCATTGCCTTACCCCAGTGGAGGGCCTAAGTTCAGAAGTTACATCCTCTAGGGACAGTTTCACACCCCCTCCCATCCCTTAACCAATGACAGGCAGGTGCAGAAGTATAAAAATCCAGCTCTTTTGCATTCAGTTGGGACAAACTCTGAGGTACCGTTTACACTTTAAAGTTCTATCTGAGACGAGGCCGAGTCTGAATTTCACCTGAAATCACACCATTCCTTGACTTCTTGCCATCTTACCCTGCTTCCCTAACTCCTGTACTGGTTTCTCCTAGGAGCAGTCTCTTAGTAAGTCACTTGCATTTGAATCCTTGGCTCAGTGTCTGCTTCTGGGAAAAAGTGCCCTGAGAAAATCGGTGAACCAACTGCCAAGGCAATAGAGTTACAACAGCAAGGATAATAGTGATCATGGTAATAATAACCAACCTTGACTGAATTCTCACTATTTTCCAGGCTTGGTGTTAATTGTCTTCTATGTAGTTTTCCATTTAATTCTTCGAAGAGCTCAATGCCAGTAGATGTTATTATTATCTCTATTTTACAGGTGAAAAAAACTGAGCCTTGGGGACATTAAGCAACTTGTTCCAAGATCTGATGGTTAAAAATTAGAAAGGGCTTTAGAGAGGTCAGTGGGACCATTATGGCATATTAAATGTTGAATGTTATATTTTAGAGCTCCTCATCTTTATTTGCTCCAACCCAGTGAGGATGTGTCTGTTTCTGAGCCTATATTTGAAGTGATGTAGATTTACCTGCTGTATAGATGAACTCTTGGGATATAAGACAAAGCCAATTATTTTAGTGATTCTTTTTTTTTTTTTGAGACAGAGTTTCGCTGTTGTTACCCAGGCTGGAGTGCAATGCCATGATCTTGGCTCACCGCAACCTCCACCTCCTGGGTTCAAGCAATTCTCCTGCCTCAGCCTCCCGAGTAGCTGGGACTACAGGC
>NW_016107406.1:4540780-4542754 GCF_001604975.1 Cebus imitator
GCCTCAGCCTCTCAAATTGCTGGGATCATAGGCATGAGCCACCGCGCCCGTCCATTTTAGTGATTCTTATCATCAGCCTTGCGCATTAATAATATTGTGGTTATCAGGAAGCTAAATAAAAAAGTCTGGATGGTTTTGAGGCAAATCCAGTACTATTGCTAGAACAATATAATGGCAATGATTTTTGGTATCTAGTACACAAATGTGAATTGTGTTGAATGACTATATTGAATGTGTGAATGTGCTCAGGTGATCAGTATAGGCAATCTGTATAGTCAATGGAAAGTGAGGAGGATGCTGTAAGTGCAAAGGCAAGTGTCCAGATGCAATGTTGGAACTTTTCACCCAGGACTGACCATTTGCTTCCAGGAGGGCAGGATGCCTGGGGCACTAGAACACTCATGGTCCGGAGCTTTTTTTTCATTATGCGAAAATGTTTTCATTACTACATACTTAATGGAAGAATAATATATTGAGTTAAAGAGCCTCAAGTGTTTTATAGAGAACTTCAATATGTTTTCTTATCCAGAAGAATCTTGTGTGGTTAAATAGTGCCAGGCTAAGTCATGGTGTCTGGTTTCTAGTCTAACTCTATCATCAAAAAGATGTTTAACCTTGAGAAACCTTTTTAAAATTCCCCGCAAGATTTTAATTTCAGGGTTTCCCATCTGTAAAACCAAATTAATAAGTGATTTTTGGAAAAGATTCTTGACCCTCTGGGACCCTCAACCCTTTCCTTGATAAAAAATTATATACATTTTAATATGTGGTATGAAGTCATCAACAAAAACTTTGTAAGTACATTTCACTATGTTCTTATCAATTTATTTAAGTAACTCATTGAAATATGAGATAATAGTGACAGTGAAATGTGCACAAATTATAAGAATACAGCTCTGAATGTTCTCAAAGTAAAGACATTCATGCAGCAAGCACTTAGATCTAGAAACAGAACTTAGCAGAGCCCTGGAAATGCTACATGCCTTTCCAGTCACTTATCTGCCCCTATCCTGAAGAGTAAATACTATCTTAACTTCTAGGATCATAGTGTGAGACTGCCTGTTTACACACCTAATACGCATGGAAGCAAACTGCAGGTATTCTTTTGTATCAGGCTTCTTTCACTAAATATCATCCATGAGATTCGCCAATGTTGTTCTGTGTAACTGTAGTCTGTTCGTTCTATTTTCTGTAAATAATTCCATTGTATGAATGTCTCAATTTATATTCTATTAGAGAGGACTATTTGGTTTGTTGGTTTGTTTCCAGTTTTATTTTTTTTTTCTTTGTTGTATATTACCAAGAGAGTTGCTATGAATGTTCTTTTTTTTTTTTTTTCTGAACATGTGTGAGCATTTTTGATGGGTATGTCTATACTTAAGAGTAGAAAGGCTGGGTCCTATTTAACACATATATTTAGCTTTTGTCAACACTTCCAAATAGTTTTCCAAAGTGGTTCTTCAGGGATATTGCATATTAACATATGAAAGGAGGCACAGAAAAGTCCCTGGACACCTCAGAACATCTCTCCCTTGGTGAGCTGGTGGATATGAACCTGGGATATTTGTACATATAAAGCCAGAGGTGAGTGCCAGACAACAGAAATAGAAAATCATGGTTAGTAGTAATTGAGTTAAAAGCTGTGTTAAAAGCATGGTGGATCTTCCATGCTAAGACTATGAAATAGGAGCAGTGTCTTACTCTCTTACTAGTAACTTGAGAATAAAGCTGCTCAATAGGGACGCTACTATCTGGTTGGATAGGGACCTAGGTGCCTGACTTTTTGTGTTGGCATTGAATATGTGATCAGGAGCCCTGTTCATTTTTGGGAAGGAGAATTGACCAGAACTGACTAATGAGCATGACATAAACATGTCCAGTCAGGGATAGACGGATAATTTAGGCCCTGGATTACACAATTAAGATTTTTGGGTTGTCCATAATACATTTGGTTTAAGAATCAGAGATGTGGTT
>NW_016107406.1:4543034-4568251 GCF_001604975.1 Cebus imitator
AAAATAATTTGTAACAAAGACTAGTTAAAACCACTGTGGTTCTGATTTTTCTAGAATGTTCCTTATATCTCATTGTTCCCATAATTGCCTTTACTTAATGTCTTTAAACTCATGGACAGCTTTGTGCATGGTTTCTACAGTATAGAATGTGGAATGAGTAATATGCAGACAAAGCAAGATAATCAGTGGGGAGACACTGGTCACTGTGAGGCTTGATGCACCTTCTGCTGATCCTATAGATCTAGGACTTTGAAGACAAGAAAACCTTGGGTGGAGAACTTGGCAACCTTTAGGGAAAAAAGTATTAGTTGTGAGCAGGGACAGGCAGGAGGATGGGACTCCAAATAGCCCTTAGTGGGCTCTCTCCTGCCCAAACTTCAGTTCATGTCTGCATTCATAACTCCTCCCAGTGTGTATAATTATGTACTCATAATGTACTTGTTTCATTTTGACCTTTCAGTAAGTCCAATAATATCAGTGAGTTTCCACTGGCCAGTAACTGAACATTATAGTGATGATTGTTTTATGTCTATAAATCTATGAAAGTAAGGCACATTCCGAATGAGGAGGGCTGCTGGGGAGCAAGTTTAATGAGATGAGAAATTATCTGAGTAGTTTCAGGGTGGTATTACTAAAAAAGGGGCAGCGGTAGCCATTCAGTTTATTCCTAGGTCTTAGGCCTGCCTCTAGGCTGGGAAGAATTCTTCAGCCTGGATTCTCATCATTGAGTTCAAAGTGCTAGTAAAACCCTGTAATTATAAAGAGTTTACATTTCCCTGATCTTGTCCTCTATGCATATAAATCTCTTAGGATCTTCACATGGGAAAAGGGGATTGGTGGAGTACAGGGTTTTCTGTTCTGGCTTTCTGCCATCTCCCATTCTCTCAATGCAAATATAATTTTCTCTTAAAACATATATATATATATACATATATATATATATATATATAATATTTTTAGAGCAGTTTTTGGATTCACAGCAAAATTAAGCAAAAAAGTACAGAGAATTATCAAATACTCCCTGCTCCACACACACACAGCCTCACCCACTATCAATGTCTCAGACCACAGTGGTACATTTGCTATAATCAATAAATCTACATGGATACATTATATTAGGATTCACTAATGTATTGTACATTCCATGGGCTTTGACAAATGTATTATGACGTTTATCTATCATTATAGTATCATGCAGAATCATTTCACTGTCCTAAAAATCTTTTGTGCTCCAACTATTCATACCTTTCTCCTCCTAACCTGTCATAAAGCTGAATTTTATATTGCCGCCATAATTTTGCCTTTTTCAGGTTTTCATAGAGTTAGAAGCATGCAGCCTTTTCAGATTTTCTTCTTTTCTTAGTAATATACATTTAATGTTCTTCCATGTCCTTTCATGGCTTGATAACTCATTTCTTTTTAGCACCAAATAATATTCCATTGTTTGGCTATATCATAGTTTATTTATCCATTCGCCTACTGAAAGACATCTTGATTGCCTCCAAGTTTTGGCAATTATGAATAAAGCTGCTATAACCTGAATATAATGATATGCAGGTTTTTGTGTAGATGTGTTTTCAACTCCTTTGAGTAAATTACCAAGAAGTGTGTTTGCTAGATCTATGGTACAAGTATGTTTAGTTTTGTAACAAACTGCCAAACTGTCTTCTGAAATGACTGTATCTTCATTTTGCATTTCCACTAGCAATGAATGAGAGTTCTTGTGACTCTACATCTGTGTGAGCCAGCATTTGATGTTGTTAGTGTTTTGGATTTTAGCCATTCAAATAACTATGTAGTGGTATCTCATTGTTTTAATTTGCATTTCCCTGATGACATATGATGTGAAGCATCTGTTCATATACTTACTTGCCATCTGTATATCTTCTTCAGTGAGGTGTCTGTTCAGATTATTTGCCCCATTAAAAGAATAAGGTTGTTTATTTTCTTGCTGTTGAGTTTTAAGAGTTTTTTGTATATTTGGGATAATAGGGTTTTTAAAACATTTATTTAAAAAATTTATTTTTATTTATGATCCAGTTTCCTCTGTTTTTGTTTTTGTTTTTGTAGTTTTTAAAGTCATTATGGTTGTTTTATTGCAAAACAAAGACAGTGTTTTTGCTAGCATAAATCAATGGATAACCATTCTTTATCAGATATGTTATTTTGCAAATATTTTCTTCCAGCCCGTCTTCTTATTCTCTTCATCTCAAAGTGCTTTTAAGCACCTTTATACCTGATTCTTTCACACAATGATAAACAAAACCTATCTAAAAGTTTCTTAAAAAGGACTCTTTTTTCATTTTTCTTGCCTGATTGTCTTGGCTAGAGCCTCCAATACAGTATAGAACAGAAGGATGAAGGCAGACACCTTTCCCTTGTTCCTGCTTTTGGGTATAGGACATTCCATCTTTCACCATGAAGTAAAATATTTCCTGCAGTTTGTGTATGTCTGTGTGTGTGTGTGTGTGTGTGTGTGTGTGTGTGTGTGGAATGTACCAAATTGAAGAAGTTTCTTTCTACTCATAAAATTTAGAGAGCTTCTATCAGGAGTTAATATTGGATTTTAAAATGCTCTTTTTCCATCTGTAGAGCTGATAAAATGTTTTTGTTTGTTTTTGGTTGGTGAATATGATGAATTACATCAACTTATTTAAAAATGTTAAATCACCTTTCATTCCTGGGATATATTTCACTTGGTCATCATTTATTATCATTTTTATCTATTATTAGTATAAATTTGCTATAATTTTCCTATAGTTTTTACATCTGTATTCATTAAAAATATCAATCTGTAGTTTTCTTTTCCTTAATATATTTTCTAGTTGTTGGTATCAGGAAAATGTTGCTCCTAGAAATCAGTATCTTCTATAAAATTGCATAAAAGAGTTTGCATAGAATTGGTATTATTTCTTCATTAAATGTTTAGTAGAATTCACAGTGAAGTCAATGGGCCTGAGGTTTTTCTACATGGGTAGCTTTTAAGCTATATTTTCAATTTCAAGAATAGTTACAGGGCTACTAATTCTGTCTACTTCTTATATGAATCTTGGTAATTTGTATCATTAAAAAATTAGTCTGTTTTCTCTGTGCCAAATCTATTGTCATAAGGTCATACCATTGCCCTATTATGCTCTCAATATCTATAGAATCTCTAATGATCACTGTATTTCCAATTCATATAGTTTGGATGTTTGTTCCTTCCACATCTCATGTTGAAAGGTAATTCCCGTTGGAGATGTGGCCTGGTGGGAGGTGTGTGTGTCATGGGGGCAGATCCCTCATGAATTGTTTGGTGCTGTCCTCACAGCAATGAGTTGATGTGAGACCTGGTTGTTTAAAATGTCCTAGTTATTTGTCGTCACTTGCTTGCTCCTTCTTTTGCCAGACTAATTATCTGATCCCGCATAACCTTCTGCCATGATAAGGAGCTTACTAAGTCCCTCACCAGGAGCGGATGCCAGGGCCATGCTTCTTGTATAGCCTGCAGAACTGTGAGCCCCAAACACCTCTTTCCTTTATAAATTACCCAGTGTTAAGCATTATTTTATGGCAATGCAAATGGACTAACCCAGAACAATGACACTGATGAATGGGACATTCCTAGAAGGATACCTGAAGATGTGAAAATGGCTTTGAAACTAGGTAATAGGCATAAAATAGGAGAGTTCACAAGAAGAGAAGAAGATGAGAGAAAGTTTGGAACTTCTTAGAGACTGGATAAATAGTTGTGATCAAAATGCTGATAGAAATATGAACAGTAAAGGCCAGGCTGATGAAGTCTTAGATGGAAATGAGGAAGTTTTTGGGAACTGGAGTAAAGGCCACTTGTATTACACCCTAGCAGTGAACTTGGTGGCATTGTGTCCATGTCCTAGGAATCTGTGGAAGTTGCAACTTAAGAGTGGTGACAGGATATCTAGTGGAAGAAATTTTAAAGCAGCATAGCAATGAACATGTGGTCTAGCTGCTTCTAATAGCTTGCAATCAGATATGAGAGCAAAGGAATGACTTAAAGTTGAAACTTGTAATTAAAAGGGAAGCAGAGCATAAAAGTTTAGAAAATTCACAGCTTTACCATGTGGTAGAGAAGAAAACAGTATTTTCAGGAGAGGAATATAAGTGGTCTGTGGACCAACCACTTACTAAATAAATTAGCATGACTAAAAAGGAGCCAAAAGCTAATAAACAAGACAATGACAAAAAAAGCCTTGAAGGTGTTTCAGAGACCTTCCAGGAAGCCCATCCAATCACAGGACCACAGGCCTAGGAGGATAGAATGGTTTCAGAGGCTAGGGCCAGGCCCAGGCACAGGGTCCTGCTGCCCTGAGCAGTCTTGGGAAGCTGCTCTCCACATCCCTGCCTCTTAAGATTTAGCTGCAGCTCAGAGCACCCCAGGTACAGCTTGGGCTGTCATTCTGGAGGGCACTAACAGTAAGCTTTGGCATTGTTCATGTGGTGTTAAGTCTGCAGGTGTGCAGAATGTAAGAGTTAAGGAGGCTTGGCAGCTTCTGCCTTGATTTCAGAAGATGCATTGGAAAGCCTGTGTACTCAGGAAGAAGCTTGCCACAAGTATAGAGCAGCCCTCCAGCCTTCCACAGTGCCTCTTCCAGGGCAGTGCTGATGGGGAAATGTGGGGTTGGAGCCTGCACACAGTTCCCTCTGAAGCACTGCTTAGTGGAAGTATGGGGATGAGGCTGCTTCTCTCCAGGTCCCAGAAAGGTAGAACCACTAACAGCTTGCACTCTGATCCTGAAAAAGCTGCATACTCTTAATTCCGACCCATGAAAACAGCCACAGCGGCTGCACCCTCCAAAGCCACAGGAGTGGAGCTACCCAAAACCTTAGGAGCCCACCCATTGCACTAGCGTGCTCTGGATACAGAACATGAAGTCAGAGGAGATTATTTTGAAGCTCTAAGATTTAATAAATGCCCTGCTGGACTTTAGGCTGGAGTGGAGCTATTGCCCCTTTCTTTTGTTTGGCTTCTCCCTTTTGGAATAGGAATGTTTACCTAGAGCCTGTACCATCACTGTATCTGGAAAGTAAATGGCTTTAAAAAAATCTTATAGGCTCATAGGTGCAAGGAATGTGCTTTGAGTCTCAGATAAGAGTTTGTCGATGCTAGAATAAGCTGAAGCTTTGGGGGGACTATTGGGAAGGGGTGATTGTATTTAGCAATGTGAGAAGGACATGAGATTTGAAGGGCTGGGTGAAATGGTTTGGATGTTTTGTCCCCTCCAAATCTCATGCTGAAATGTGATCTCCAGTGTTGAAGGTGGGCTTAGTGGGAAGTGTTTGGGTCATAGGGGTCGATTCCTTGTAAATGGTATGGTTCTGTACTCAACAATAAGTGAGTTCTTACTCTGTGAGTTCACATGAGATCTGGCTGTTTAAAAAGGCCTGGTACCTGCACCCTCTCTCTCGTTCCCTCTCTCACCATGTGATATGCAAGCTCCCCCTTTGCCTTCTTCCGTCATTGTCAGCTTTATGAGGCCTCACCAGAGGCCAAGCTGATCTTGGTGCTCTGCTTGTAGAGCCTGCAGAACCATGAGCCAAATAAATCTCTTGTTTAAATAAATTAGTCAGGTTCAGGTATTCCTTCATAGCAATACAAATGGACTATAACACATTAATGTTTTTATTTTTTCTGGTTTGTTTGGCTAGATGTTTATCAATTTTGTTAATCTTCTTAAAACATTAGCCTTAGATTTCATTCATTTTTATCTACCATTTTTCTGTTTTCTATTTTGTTAATTGTTTTTGTGATGTTCATTATTTATTCTCTTCTGCTTACTTTTTTTTTAACTGATTTTAGGTTTAGGAGTACATGTGCATGTTTGTTATATAGGCAAACTTCATGTCACAGATTTAATGTATAGATAATTTCATCACTCAGGTAATAAGCATAGTACCTGATAGGTATTTTTTTCTGATCCTCTCCCTCTTCCCACCCTCAACCCTCAAGTACTTTCCACTGTCTGTTGTTCCCCTTCTAGTATCCATATGTTCTTGTTATTTAGCTCTCACTTATAAGTGAGAACATGTGGTATTTTGTTTTCTGTTCCTGGGTTAATTTGCAAAGGATGATGACCCCTACTTCCATCCATGATCCCACAAAAGAAATGATCTTGTTCTCTTTAATTCTGCATATTTCATGGTATATATGTATCACATTGTCTTTATCCAGTATTTCATTGATGGGCATTTAGATTGATTCCAGTGCTGCAATGAACATTCTTCTGCATGTGTCTTTATGGTAGAATGCTTTATATTACTTTGGGTATTGTTTTAGTTTGTTTTCATACTGCTGTGAAGAAATACCCAAGACTGCATAATTTATTATGAAAAGAGTTTTAATTTATAATGAAAAGAGTTTTAAGGGACTCACAATTCTGCATGACTGGGAGGCTTCAGAAAACCTGCAATCAAAAGGAGAAGCAAATGTAGCCTGCTTCATGTGATGGCAGGAGAGAAAATGCAGAACTAAGGGAGGAAAAGCCATTTATAAAGTCAGCAGATCTCATGAGAACTCACTCACTATCATGAGAACAGTGTGGGAGAACCACCCCTTTGATCTAATCACCTCCCACAAGGTCCCTCCCACAACATGGAGGGATTACAATTCAAGACGAGGTTTGGGTGGGGACATAGAGCCAGAGCATATCATACCACCACTGTCCTGTCCCAAATCTCATCTTTCTCACATTTCAAAATGCAATTATGCCTTCCTAACAGTTCCCCTAATTGTTAACTTATTTCAGCATTAACCCAAAGTCCAAGTCCATAGGCTTATCTGAGCTAAGGAAAGTCCCTCTGCCCATGGGCCTATAAAATCAAAAGCAAGTTAGTTACTTGCTAGATACAATGTGGGTACAGACTTTGGGTAAATACATTCATTTCAAATGGGATAAAATGGCCAAAACAAAGGGGCTACAGGACCCATGCAAGTACAAAATCCAACAGGGCAGTCACTGAGCTTTAAAGTTCCAAAACGATCTTCTTTGATTCCATGTCTCACATCCAGGTCACACTGATGAAAGAGGTGGGATCCCATGGTTTTGGGCAGCTCTGCCTCTGTGGCTTTGCAGGGTACAGCCCCCTACCTTGGGCTGCTTTCACAAGCTGGTGTTAAGTGTCTGTGGCTTTTCCAGGTGCACAGTGCAAGCTGTTGGTAGATCTACCATTCTGGGATCTGGAGGACTGCGGTCCTCTTCTCATAGCTCCACTAGGCAGTGCCCAAGTGGGGACACTGTGTGGGGAGCTCATATCCACATTTCCCTTCTGCACTGCCCTAGCATGTTTACCCAGTATAATGCTCATTGTAGAGATCTTTCATCTCCCCGATTAACTGTATTCCTAGGTATTTTATGATTTTTCTGTGGCAATTGTAAGGGAATTGTTTTCCTAATTTGGCTCTTGGTGTGGCTGTGTTGGTAGGAATGCTAGTGATTTTTGCATGTTGATTTTGTACCCCAGAACTTTGCTTATTGTATTAAGGAGCTTTTGGGCAGACACTATTGGGTTTTCAAGACATAGAATTATGTTATCTGCAAACAGGGATATTTTGGCTTCCTCTCTTCCTATTTAGATTTCTTCATTTCTTTCTCTTGCTTGATTGCTGTGGCCAAGACTTATAGCAGAATGTTAAATAGTAGTGGTGAGAGAGAGCATCCTTGTCTTGTACCAGTTTTCAAAAGGAATGCCTCCAGCTTTTGCCCACTCAGTATGATGTTGGCTGTAGGCTTGTCATAGATGGCTCTTATTATTTTGAAGTATCTTCTTCCATGCACGGTTTATTGAGAGTTTTTAATATGAATGGGTGTTTAGTTTTATCAAAAGCCTTTTCTGCTTCTATTGAGATAATCACATGGTTTTTGTTTTTTAGCTCTGTTTATGTAATGAATACCATTCATTGATTAGCATGTGTTGAACTAACCTTGCATCTCAGGGACAAAACCTACTTGATCGTGGTAAATTAGCTTGTTGATGTGCTCTTGGATTTGGTTTGCTAGTATTTTGTTGAGGATTTCTGCATCTATGTTCATCAAAGATATTTGCCTGAAGTTTTCTTTTTTTCTGTTGCATCTCTGCCAGATTTTGGTATTAGAATGTTGCTGGCCTCATAGAATGAGTTGTGGAGGAGTCTCTTCTCAATTTTTTTTTTTTTTGGAAAAATTTCACTAAGAATGGAACCAGATCTTCCTTATATATCTGGTAGAATCTGGCTTTCAATCCATTTGGTCCTGGGCATTTTTTGGTTGGTAGGCTTTTTTCATGATTGACTCAGTTTTAGAACTCATTGTTGGTCTGTTCAGGGATTCAATTCCTTCCTGGTTCAGTCCTGGAAGATTGTATGTGTTCAGGAATTTACTCATTTCTTCTAAATTTTTTTGGTTTGTGTGCATAGAGGTATTCATAGTAATTCCTGATGATTTTTTTTAAATTTCTGTGGGATCAGTGCTAACATTGCCTTTGTTATTTCTAATTGCATTTATTTGGATCTTCTCTTTTCTCTTTATCAGTCTAGCTAGCAGCCTATCTTATTTTTTTTTTTTTTTTTAAGAACTAACTACCATATTTGTTGGACTTTTCAATGGTTTTTCATGTCTCAACTTCCTTCAGTGCAGCTCTGATTTTGGTTATTTCTTGTCTTCTGCTAGCTTTGGGGTTGGTTTGCTCTTTCTTCTCTAGTTCTCATTGTGATGTTAGGTTGTTAACCTGAGATCTTTCTAAGTTTTTGATGTGGGCATTTAGTACTATAAACTTCCCTCTTAACACTGCCTTAGCTGTGTCCCAGAGATACTGGTATGCTGTATCCTTCTTCTCATTAGTTTAGAAGAATTTCTTAATCTCTGCCTTAATTTCATTGTTTAGACCAAAGACATTTAGGAACAGGTGGTTTAATTTCCATGTAATTGTATGACTTTGTCATTTTCTTAATATTGATTTCTATTTTTATTGTGCTGAGTCTGAGAGAGTGATTGGTATAATTTCATTTTTTAAAAAATTGCTGAGTATTGTTTTATGTCCAATTGTGTGGTTGATTTTGGAGTATGTGCCATGTGGTGATAAAAATAATGTACATTCTGTTGTTTTGGGGTGGAGAATTCTGTAGATGGTTGTTAGATCCATTTCGTTCAGTTTTGAGTTCAGGTCCTAAATATCTTTGTTAATTTCCTGTCTCAGTGACCTATCTAATACTGCCAGTGGGTGTTGAAGCCTCCCACCATTATTGCATGTGAATCTAAGTCTTTTTAAAGGTCTCTAAGAAATTGCTTTATAAATCTGGGTGGCCTGAGTTGGGGTGTGTACATATTTAGGATAGTCAGAGCTTGTTGAATTGAACTCTTTACCATTATATAATGCCCTTTATTTTAATTTTTTTGATCATTGTTAATTTAAAATCCACTTTGATTGACATTAGAATTGCAACCCCTGCTTTTCTCTGTTCTCCATTCCTCGGTAGATTTTTCTTCATCCCTTTATTTTGAGCCTATAAATGTCATTGTATGTGAGATGGGTGTCTTGGAGACAGCATGCCATTGGGTCTTGCTTCTTTAACCAGCTTGCTATTCTCTGCCTTTTAATTTGTACATTTGGTCAACTTACATTCAAGGTTAGTATTGGTAAGTGAAGATTTGACCCTGTCCTCGTGTTGTTAGCTGGTTATTATGAAGACTTGTTTGTGTGGTTGCATGTGTCACTGGGCTGCATACTTAAATGCATTTTTGTAGTGGCTGGTAATAGTCTTTCCATATTTAGTGTTCCTTTCAGGACCTTTTGTAAGGCAGGTCTGGTGGCAATGAATTTCCTTAGCATTTGCTTATCTCAAAAGAATCTTATTTCTTCTTCCCTTTTGAATTAATTTGGCTAGATATGAAATTATTGCTTAGAAATGTTTTTCTTTAAGAATGCTTAATATAGGTCCCCACTCTCCTCTGGCCTGTAAGGTTTCTGCTGGAAGTTCTTCTGTTAGCCTGAGGGGTTCCCTTTGTAGGTGACATGCCCCTTCTCTTTAGTTGCCTTACACGTTTTTTCTTCTATTTTGACCTTGGAGAATTTGATGATTATGTGTCTTGGGGATGGTCTTCTTGTGTAATATATTGCAGGGGTTCTCTGCATGTTCTGGATTTGAATGTTGACCTGTATAGTGAGGTTGTGAACATTTTCATGAACTATGTGTTAAAATATGTTTTCCAAGAAGCTTGCTTCCTCCTGTCTCTTTCAGGGATGCCATTGAGTCATAGATTTGTTCTCTTTACATAATCCCATATTTCTCAGAGATTTGTTCATTCGTTTTTCTTTATTTTTGTCTGGCTGAATTATTTTAGAGAGCCAGTTTCAAGCTCTGAGATTCTTTCCTCAGCTTTATCTATTCTGCTATGAAAACTTGCAATTGTATTATGCAATTTTTGTAGTGTGTTTTTCAGCACTATCAGATTAGATTGGCTCTTTTTAAAAATGGCTATTTTGTCCATGTATTGTTTTATTGTGATTCTTAACTCCCTGGGATTGGGTTTTGATGTTCTCCTGACTCTTGATGATCTTCATTCCTATCCATATTCTGAATTACATTTCTGCCATTTCAGCTACTTCAGCCCAGGTAAGAACCAGTGTAATGGTCTGGAGGAAAGAAGACACTCCAGCTTTTTGAATTGCCAGAGTTCTTGTGCTGGTTTTTCTCATTTTAGTGAGCTGAAGTTTCTTCAGTCTTTTAAGTTACTGTCCACTGGAAAAAAAAAAATATATAAAAATAAATAAATAAATATATATATATATATATATATATATATATGTTTGCTTTTTTCTTCTTTGTTGTACTTGGGGGTTTGATTATGGTATATGGTGGGTTTTGTTGACTAGCTTTGATTCTAGTCCACTCCTAGGTCTTGGAGAAGACCCCTCTGATTACTATCTACATGCCTGCTTTTTTTGTTTTTGGGTGTTCTGGTCCATGGGGCTCCCTCAGGCAGGGGTTGCTGTTGGCAGACAAGCCATACCCTTTCCAAGCCAATCCTAATTTTCTGTCCATGTGCTTCCTGAGGAAACACAGGGTTATGCCTGTCTACCGAGTTCAGTCAGAAGCAGGACCCCTGGGTTGGAAGCTCTCTGGGTGTGGCCTCGATGGCTCTAGGAGGCAGGGGTGGATGGAGTTGCCTGCCCTGCTGTCAAGGTGTTTCCAGGGCAGCAAGAGCCTTTGCCTCTTAGCAAATTTAGGCAGAAGTTGGACCCCTGAGCCAAAAGCTGTAGCAGGCATGGATTGCCTGGCTACCAGTGGTGGGCATGGATGCAGAAACCTGCCTTGCTGCCTGGTTGCTTTTTGGGACAACAGGGGGCTGTGCCTCTTGGCAAATTCAGACAGAAGTAGGACCACTAAGTTGGTAGCTCTAGCAGGAGCTGCCCACTTGGCTTCCAGTGGCTGCAGTGGGTGGGGTCACATGCTCTGCTGCCGGGGTGTTTCCCAGGGTAATCACAGAAAACTGTCCTCTCAAGCTGAGTCCACACGGAAGTGGGGATGCTGGGCCAGAAGCTCCAACAAATATTGCCTGCCTGGCTACCAGTTGTGGGAGTATTTGGGGTCATATAATCTGATATTTGGATGTTTCCTGGGACATCAGAAGGCTGCACCCCCCAGCTGAGTTCACACAAAAGTGAGACTGCTGGGTTGGAAGCTCTAGCAAGTGTTGCCAACGTGGATACCAGTGGTGAGGGTGAGTGGAGTGGCCAGCTGAATTCAGGCCAAAGTAGGACTCTGGGTTGAAAGCAGGAAATGAGCCCCATCTGACAAAGGTAGGGTGGGGCAATCTTACTGCCCTCAGGCACCGCAGCTATGTCCTCTGCTGGGGCTGTGGTGCTGCTGTTTGTCTGCTCTGGGGCACAAGGATTGTAGAGGTCCCCTTGGACTACAAAGTTGGCCCCAGAAATGTGCAGGTGGCCCTCTGCCTCAGTCCGAAGCACAGTGTGGTGAGGCCAGAGCAATTCCCCAACTCTCAGTCTTGTGCAGGTCTCTGTGGAGACTATGAATCTCTCTGAGGCTCTCACTCACTCACCCTTTCCAGGTCAGAGAGGTTCTCTTGGCTTTATACTGAGCTCAAACAGGGAGAGGGCAGAGAGAGGCAAAGCTGGGCACCATCCTATCCGGGCTCAGCACAGAGCCAGGACAACCTCTCCAACAAAGGAAACAGTGAGTGAATGTTACACTACATTTTTATAATTTGAGGAAAAATTGTCAAATATCTTCCAAAGAGATTTAAATTATAAGAATAACGTCTCATATATTTAACCATGTGGTTGCCATACCTACTGCTCTTTCTTTGTGTAGATTCATGTTTCTATCTGTTATTATTTTCCTTCTGCCTGGAGGACTTCCTTTAATATTTCTTGTATTGAGGGTCTGCTCTTTCAGCTTTTGTGTGTCTAAATATGTTTTTATTTCACTTTCATTTTTGAAAGATGCTATTACCAGATATAGAATTCCTGATTGACATTTTTTACAGTACTTTAAAGATGTTGCTCCACTTTCCCATTTACATTACATTTGATGAGAAAGCTACTGTCATCCTTATCTTTGTTCCTCCATATGTATCTTCTTCTCTAGCTACTTTGAACATATTTTTCACTTATTCTGAGTGATTTAAAAATCTGTCTTGCTGCATTTCTCACCTCCTCCTCTTCCCTCCTTTCCTTCCCTCCTTTACCTCCCTTCTCACTTTCCTCCCTCCCCCCTCCCTTCTTTCCTCCCTCCCTTCCTTTCTACCTTCCCTCCCTCCCTCCTTTTCTTTCTCCTTCTCCTTCTTCTCCTTTCACTCACTGAGCTTCTTAGATACGATACTAAACCCAATATCCTTGAGTTTATAGTATCACTACATTTGGAAAAATTTGGGCCATTATTCAATCAAATTTTTTCTGTCCCATGTCTCTCTTTTTTCCTTCAGTGAATCCAACTGACCATATATAAGAGGGCATGAAATTATCCCACAGTTTACTGATTATTGGTTTACTTTTTAAATTGTTTTTCTCTTTGTTTAATTTTGGATTTGTTTTGCCATGTTTTTTTTCTTCTGCAAGGTTTAATCTGTTATTAATTCTATCCAGTGTATATATTTTTTCATCTCAAATATTGTAGTTTTCAGCACTAGATGTTCAATTTGGTTCTTAAAAAATATCTTTCTTTTTTCTACTTACTTTTTGGAACATGTGAGACAGCATTAAAATCGCTGTTTTAATGTCCTTGTCTGGTGATTCTAACATCCGTATCCATTTGGGGTTTATTCTGGATGATTGGTTTTTCTTCTCATCGTGGGTCTTATTTTTCTTCTTCTTTGCATGCCAATTGTCTTTTATTGGATAGCAGGTATCATAAATGTTACATCATGGGTGCTGGCTGTTTTTTGTATTTCTGTAAATATTTTTTAGTCTTGTTATGAGATGTGGTTATGTTACTTGGAAACAATTTGATTCTTTCAAATCTTGCTTTTAAAATTTGTTAGGTGGGACCTGAGTATTATTTAGTTTAAGGCTAATTATTCTCTACGACAGAGGCAAGACATTTCTGGGTGATCTACCCAGTGCTCTGTGAATTCTGAGATTTCTTTTCTGGCTGTTGGGACCAGGTTCTGTTTCTATCCTGTTGTAAGCACTAAGCATTGTGGCCTTTATCTTTTCCAGTGTTTTTGTCCCCGCCGTCCCAGCTTTGGGTAGTATCCTCATAACCATGCACTGATCAGGACTATTCTCAATACTTAAGGGGAATTATCTGCTGCTCTCCAGAGTTCCTTCTCTGTGCAACTCTGCTTCCTAGTACCCTGCATGTCAACTCTGACCATCTTGATCTCCCCAGGCTCAGCTGTTTCTTCAATTCAGAGAATTTGCTGGGCTTTCCCTGCGTGTTCTTTCTCGTATCACAGCCTAGAAGCTTTCTCAAGGCTGTAATCTGGGACAATCATAGGGCTTCCTTTCTTGTTTCCTGTTTCTCAGGGCTAACAATCCTTTGTTGTCTAATACTCAATGTCTTGAAACCTGTTGTTTCAAAACATATATTTTGTCTTCATTGCTTTGGAGAGTGGGAGGGATATAAATTTGGTCCATGTTATTCCATTTTGTCTAGAAGCAGAAGTTCTCTACAGACTTTTGTTTGAATAAAACTATTATGAACCCTGATGCTCAAACTCTTAAAGAAAGTTTACCAGTTGCCCACTACTAACTTTAAAAATTTATTATTTCTGGGTGCGGTGGCACATGCCTGTAGTCCCAGCTACTGGGGAGGCTGAGGCTGGAGTATTGCTTGAGGCCAGGAGTTCTGGGCTGTAGTGTGCTATGCCAATTGGGTGTCCGCACCAAGTTTGACATCAATATGGTGACCTCCTGGGAGCAGGGGACCACCAGGTTGCCCAAGGAAGGGTGAACTGGTCCAGACTGAAAATGGAGCAGGTCAAAACTCCCATGCTGATCAGTAGTGGGATCGCACCTGTGAATAGCCACTGTGCTCCAGCCTGGGCAACATAGCGAGAACATCCCCGATTCTAAAAAAAAAAAAAAAAAAAATTTACTAGTACTAGGTTCTTCTCTCTTGTCACCTTGTCCTGATTCCCAATTGGCTTTTGCAACTCAAACATGTTCTATAGTGAAATGCAATCCAGCAGAATTTCTTTTTTTTTCACTGCATCCGTGGGAGAGGAAAGAGAACCCCTCATAAGGTAGATATGGACAGTGACCCCCTTGCTTTCATCCAAGAGTTTTCCATTCAAGGCGATACTCTTACTTCATGTCCACCATGAGTACTTGAGGAATCCAGTATTTCCCCTCGAATTAGAGTTGAGAAGGGTGAGGGTAAGAATAAAAAAGCTGTTGGGTCTCTGACAAGGTTCCTTTGGCTTTATATTCATCTCTTCGGGAAGAGGAGTATAAGAAATGCTATCTCTTACACATAAGAGGCTGTTTCAAAAGCCATGAGAAAATGGGCAAGAAAAGATTATCTAGATAGACTTATGTGATAGACACATAAAATGATGTGCTGATATTCTGAGCATGTTTTAGAAAGAGATGTGTGCAGCCAAATAATGATGAAATAGATGTCCTAAATATGCCATGAGCATAACATTGAAAAAGTATTTTTTTCACAGAACACAGTTCTTATCTCTATAGTCAATATTTGATGTATGCTCATTTCTATTTCCTCATATTCAGTCAAGGAGGGAAAAAGTGGATTCATCTCTAAGTGACTGATCACCACAGCTTTACTCTGCAACATTAGGAGAAAGATAAATTATGAGAGATGCAGACTTTAAACATTAAACGTGACATTCTGATTAGTAAAATTCCTCTTGATGGAGTCAGAAGAATTGGAGTTGAGTTTTCAGAAGCACCATTGTTTCTTCAGAGTGTTAGGATGATTGACACATGTTGCAAAAAATAAAAATTCTGCTAGTTATTCTGAAGATTAAATGGAGGATAACAAGTAGCATATGATTTGCCTTTTAAAAAGAATCCCAATTAAAAAGTCAGTTTTAGTTTCATGGGGAGGTGTTTATTGACTGAATGGGCAATGTCATAAAGTATGGTATCCAATAAGTAGAGAGATCAAAGTGAAAGTATATACACTCTGATTAATGGAACATAAGAAAAACCAAGTGCCCGGGCAGAAATAAGACTTGTATGAAATCCACAGAACCAAATCCACAGCAGGTTCTCACAAGAAATATCTTTCAGGGTCAATATTAACATGCACTTGCTATGTTTGATGTGCTGAGCTGGGAGGTATCTTAGGACACACAAGGTGTTTTTGTTGTTAAGACACCCCAATCTAATTAGGGATAGTGGACACAACCTTAAAAAGATAAGTGGTCTCAAATGTGAGCCTGAGCCATTCTGGGAAGGCATAATTGAAAAACTGGTTGTAGAAGAAATAATAGTATTTGTGTCTGGTAATGTTCTAATAGCTGGTAATACAGCAGTGAGGAAAATAAGGGCACTGCTCTCATGAAATTTAATTCTAGTGGGATTAATCAAGTTAAATATGCTAAAGGCAGAATCAAGCAGGGTACATTTTGAAGGCAGGCAAATAGACAACAGATAAGAAGAACAAACTTTGCCTCTTCCAGAAAATACTCTTTCTCACAGATAAAAAACTGAAAAAGCACCTCGAAGGTAGTTGGCATTTTATATACAAGGCACTCTACGTACACCATGTCCCTTCCTCCTGAAACATATCTTCCTCTCACTTGCAAATGAGAAAACAGAAGTTCAGTCAAACGGCACTTAGCTAAAATACAAAAGCTTGAATCAAATCTAAGTCTATTAGATGCCAGTGCCTATGCTCATCTCACGGCACTATGGTAATCGGGATCCTTACTTTATTACCAGTTGTTTTCCATGAGTATTTCAGCAAGTTCATCTTCAAGTCATTCCTGACAGAGTCTTCGTGCTCTGTCTCCTTTTAGAAGGCACATGGATCTTAAAGGTTGTAGTCTCTTTGCCATACAGGCCAAAGAAGATAAAACAAAAAATTAAAGAAAATAAGAGAAGGGTAACTGAAGCATGTCCTCAAATCATCTACAGAACATCTTCCTCTTGCATAGTGTGACTGATTGCAGCCTCAGGGTGCTGAAAGAACTTGGCCTTGGCTCATTTGGCTGGGAAGGCCCTCCAGAGTTGGTCTGGATGATTCATCAGGAAATGAAGCTCCCTCCTGCCCGTGGTTTGTGGAGCAGTGGGGGATGACTTGGAATCTTGCCGATCACTTCCAGAACTGGAGAAGTTACTGTGCTTATATTAAAACCTCAAATGTAGGGCACAGGCCAGGGAATATTTGGAGCTTGCTATTTATCCGGAGTACTCTATGATACAGACTTGATTTAATTGCTTTCATGACTGCTTAAGATGTATTTAAGCAGGCATAAAACTTTCACTGGGTTGATGTTTTCCCAAAAGCTGGTAAAAACTTTTCAGCACAGATGATGTGAAGCAGGCCGACTGTTGGGATCTGTGAAGACAACAGCAGAGACTTCATGGTGTAATGCTGGGGATCCTTTCAATTCTGAACAGCCCGCCTCTCTATCTACTAGCTCCATGCCAGGAGGACTGCGGGGCACCTTTCAAGAAACTGGGCTTCAAAGCACCCAGGAGGCTCCTCAAACTGAGAGGAGTCCCATGACCAGTAGGAATCTGTTTAAGAAACTGTAAATGTGTGACCTTGAGGAAAAGGTGCACTTTCATGAAGAGAAAAAAGCCCCCATGGTAGCTGGCAGGATATTGAAGCCAGAGGAGCCCAACAGTGGCATCAAGCTGCGCTGTAAATCCTAGACATTCACAAGCCCCAGGCTGCAGAATCTGTCCTAAGTTTTGCTTTGTTTCCTATCAATGGTGTTAACAGCTCTGCCAACGTCCCGCAATTGTGCACAGAGGACAATGCTCTAAGAAAAATCAGTACAGTATTGTTTTATTTTTATGCCATATCCAGAAAGAAAGATCTCATCTATTCATTGTAATACATTTGTCATTTTAGCCTGAATAAATGCAAGGCTATGAGAAAATGCTGATACAAGTTGTCAGAGAAAACTATTTACAATTGTCCCTCCCTTCTTTCTTTAGGCAGTTTCATTATAATTTTTTCAGCTTCACAGAGAGATGAACAAAACTTGTGCACTGAGTGTAAAGTGGATGACTGAACTGCATCAATTATGACCTTCACTTTTAAGGTTAACAATAGGGGGAAAAATGTTGACTTTTCAGAAGTTTGGTTAATATTTTCCGGGAGAGGAGGTACTTTTTTCTTTTCTCTATTATGTCCTATGGAATTGAATTTTGTGTGAAGACCTTAAATTCATTTGTTAATTTATTCATTTATTACTCATTCAATACTTAATGAGTGTTGGCTATGAACAAAACACTGGATTAGTCCCTGGAGATACCGCTGTGAACATGACCTCTGAGGTTTTACTACAACCTAGCAAGGGAGATGTCTTCATAAGGAAAGAGGAAATTCTACCATCAAAATCAGGGTTTTCAAAGAAAAAGAAGAGAACTCTATCAGGCACAGGCGTCCCTACCCGACATTCTTAAACATCCCTCTGCCAAGTGTCTGATGAGCTTAAGTTAAATCTCTGACTTTTGACTTTTCAGTCAAAATGCACTTATTTTTCTAAGTTTGAGAATAAGCCCCTTTGAATAGAATGCAGGAGAGGCAAGGAATCAAATACTGTTAACTCCTTTTTCATTTGACTTTGCTGAATTCCTTTTTCTTTGCTTTTTAGGATAAAGGAAACTGATGCATTTAATTAATAACAAATGTTAGGAGACACCCTAAAAATAACCTTTGAAACATCAGTCTCTAGTTCCTGTGAATTTAATACTGATTTTATTTCAGTATCTGCATGTTTTTTTCTAATGTTTTTATCATCACATTAGGGACTTACCTTAGGCCCTTCTACGTGCTTTTTTTTTTTTTTTTTTTTTTTTTTTTTTTTTTTCACGAATCCTTATCAGTATTTAGGTTTTATCCAAAACGAGCATTTCCCAAACTTCAGTCATTTGTGCAAAACCTTAACAATTTTTTTTCATGTATTCATCCTATGGCTTTTCTCCTTCAATTATTTTGTCATATCTGATTGTCAAGTCTACTACTATGCACATAATATTTTGTTTAAATGCACTTGCTTTTTTTTTTTTTTAAAAAAAGAAACCCTTAAGCTAATTTATTTTTAAAAGAAACTTTACATTATTACATAAATGGAAAAATCCCAGTTTTGCTTACAATAAACAGAAAGAGCAGAATAAAATAAAATAAAATAAAATAAAATGTAAACTGACATTCCTAAATTCTATACAGAGAGTTCAGAGTCTTCTCACCTTTTGTTAAACCAGAAGATTCAGCCCATGATGGCTGATGTTAAAGACATACTCAGACCCATCCAAGACTTACTTAGATATAGGAAGGACTAAAAATATAAACAATGCATTCCTTGCTATGTCATTGAGGATATATAATGCAAGGTCTGGAATCTCAGAAGTCATCTCCCGAATTTCTTGGGGCACTTCAAAGGGCTATGATATGGCCACACTGTAGGCTCTGGTGGGAGTGACTTTGGCCTGTGAAGAGGCTGCCTTCCCTATTGCCAAGGTGTTACTGTAGTAAACAGGGGTGAGTGGTTATTTCAAACAACTGTTTCTTTCCTTCAACATCTATAACAATTGACTTTATTCCACTATTCAGAGATAGGGGATAATTTAAGAGAATCCATGTGTCTCCTCAACAAAGCTTTAACACCGGCAGCCTGTGACATCCGTCACCAACTTTCCCTGGCATGCTTCCTGTATTAATTATTCTTCTCTTTAATTAACAGTCTGATTCTTAAAAATAAACTTTACAGTATGTGGATATGAGTGATTGTTTCTAGTCAGCAGAACAGAAGGCAATAACACTAGATCATGGCTGAACTCCCTCCAATAACATTCTACCCGGCAATAATGACAACAGGAAGCCATTTATCAGGCCTGGGTTTCTCCTATTTCATCTAGAAATATAAATATCTTATTTTTAATAGAGAGAAAGATGAGCTGAGAAGATGGTGATGGATCAAGTGGATGACATCAGGGTCCAGCCAAAGCTTTTAAACATGACATTTTTCAAATCATGGGGAAGGGAGAGCAGAAGGAAGAAGAGGAGAGAATATCAAACTGCATTTTACAAAAGCAGACCAAGCTAAAGCGGTCACACATCACGTTCTTTCCCGAGCCTTAGAGCAAATCTGAAGTTTCTTCAGGTCTATTCATCCTTTAATATTGTCACATTGCCGAGAAATGGACTTACAATCAGAAAGGATGGTTTGTTCACAGTGAAAGGAAATAGTCGATTCCTTACTACTAATTCATCATGTGGTATCTTTACAGAAGAGCTTATTGTTTCAGGAAAATAAGAAGTACAGAGATAGAAATTGCTAAGGCTGACCTAGGTCAAGAGAGAGAAAGGCTATCCAGGTATGTGCTCTTAAAATACAGGGACAGGTCCTGAACAGAATATTCCAGGCTTTTATAGATGATGGAGTGCAGACAATTTTCAGTAAATGTACACGTGACACTAAGCTGAGAGTTTAGATCATATTTTTTAAAAAATGAACCATTTAATAAAATGTATTTCCCTATGGAAAGAACACTTTGAAAATGTGAACTGGGAAGGAAGAAGCTTGAAGCTGGGATAATATTTACCGTAATCTTTTCTTCCCCTATGGAGTAAGTATTCCTATGGACACAGCGATATCTTTCTAAGTATCTCAGATGTCATTTTCCCCCCCAGGATTCTTGTACTTAAAAAGTAAAAATATACAAGCAAACAAAAGAGGAAAAGTTACCATGGGAGCCTCTGAGGGGAATCAAAGAAGAGAATTTTAGGAATTGATCTCATTCCACCATTTGCTATATTGTACCTGTCCCTAGTTTGCAAATAACAGAACCGCTGTAGAAGCTGGCTCTTAGCAGTTCTACATGGCCTGCAGACGAACCATGCTTTAGAAGGTAAAAGAAGATGGGTAGCAGTTATAGGAAACCTTCATTGTAGAAAGGAGCAGGAGGTTGCTGCTAAATTGTCTATTATTTTTTTTAAAAAAAGATACTATACAAAGCTTTTGGTCATAAAAACGGCCTCTAGCAAGCAATGCGTTTTACATAAAGGAAATCTTCCCAGGAAGGATAGTTATGAATTTAATTATAAGCTCTTCTCTTTGCATAAATTTGGTTTAGTCTAAATAAGACTTGAAACATGAAACAATGTCCATGGAGTACAATTCACCAATTGTACTTTTAATTATGTTCACATGCATAATTCATAAATACACTGCATGGACAAGAGGGAAGAAAAGATAAGAAGGAACAAAAGAGATGAATTTTCCATCAAACAATTACTATATAAATAGACAACATATTTAATACATTAGTTAGCAAAGTGATTCTTTGTTCTTGCCAGTCTGGGGCTTAAAAACGTTAAAAGAATCCCCAAACGTACATTGTTACATTTTGCTAATGTCTCTTTTAAACGAAAGAAATGGGGATTATCCTTTTTTATGGGGGGGAAAAAAAAAGTAAAAAAGTTTTCCTGAAATGTGCAGATTTCCGTATGGTCGACATAGCATATCACAATATATAATGTTTTAGTAGATTCTAGTGTGACTTCTTAATAGAAAACATTAAAGAATGGCATTATTTTCTCATTAAGTGGTCTCTCTCTTTCTTTCTCTCTCTTTCTCTTTTGTTGGTGCTAGGTATTGTCATTTCATGTTGCTATGAAGTATTTGCTTTGTATAATTTAGTCAACAGTAGATTATATGCATCATATTGGAATAAAAATAAGTCTGAGAAACAGTGGTGGAAGACATTACCAAAGAGTCTAAACTATTTCTTCAACTCTATAATTTTTATGAAAGCATTTGATTCGATAGAGTCAATCATAGCCTTATTTCTGAGATGAAAAAATTAAATACAATATTGGTTAGCAAAATTATATGTTAAATACTGAATGTAAGCTTTGCATTTAAGCATTCTTATTGCAAATTCTTTTTTTTTTTTTTAATGTAAAGAAAACCCTTTTGATTCCTGGTGCAGTTTTTAGACAGCCTGATAAATAATACCACATTTTCATGACCAATTTCAAAACCATTAGTGCTGGATACAGTCAGGGACATAGCAACCAAAATGTCGGTTCCACTTATGGTATAGCTATGGAGATCTTCGTTCAGGTATGTGGCAACAGAGTGCTTCTTAATACTAAATGTTGAGATTATACAAGTTTACTCACCCAGTCTCAAACAGCAATCCAGCTGTGGGCTCTTTGCTAGTTCATCAGCAGGACTCACTCTATTAAATGTAGGCTCCTGAAGGAACCAAGCAAAATGTGCACAGCTTGCAGACACCAAGTTATACCTGCTCAGATCCTTCTTCTAAACTTTTCAATCAGATCCCTCACGCTTCCTACCTGGGGGCAGGTGTGGGTGGTTAAGGCAGGAGGTAGAGTGAAAATCTAATAGAACCTCCCTCTGTACAGAACTGATAGTCAAGTATTTATTGTTAAATGCTGATATCCCTGCCATACAGGTTCTTAACATTTTTACATTTTCCATATCATGCCTGCTTTCATATGGACAGAAACAATGCAAGTATGGAATTCGTGTTTTAACAGATAAGGGAATATTTCCCCTTAAAATTCTTATGAAAATCTGAATTTATTTAAAATACGAATCAGCCTATATGGTATAGCCATGAAAGGAAATTTTCTGCCTAGAAAATTTTTTGGCTGCTTATGATCAGCATTTGATATCTAATTTTCTTCTACCAAAAATGGTGTTAATAACAATGTGTATCTTAGATAACTGTGCCAAAGATTAAATAAAATAATACATAGCAGTGCTTTGAAAAGTGTCTGGCATACTGAAAATACTTAAAAATATAACTGCTATTGTTATAAATGTCATCATGATCATCATCATCATCATCATTTTGCAGCTCAGGTCAAGACCTGAGAATGAGTTTTGAGGATTCAATGACAGATGCACAATTCATTGGGAAGAAGGTTTCTTTTTATGATTTAGTCAGTAAGAATTATTAAGAGCCCACGTCATGCCTAATATTGTAAGTACACAGTGTGACACACAGTAAGTGTAAGGTGTAACACCTCTATATGCAAAGCTCAAAATCTACATGATTGCACGAATATTTCAGGCTGCCTACAACATAGTTCAGGAAACAGTGCTTTCCATGGCCCTAAAGGAGGTGGCTTTGCCATCTGACCTTGAAAATCAGGTAGGATGTATCCTAGGAGCAGCATCAGGAAAGGGAAGGATTTTGAAGAAATTTGGGTGTTTAGAGAATAACAAGGGGATTGTTCTGATTGGACAGGCCTGTCTTAAACCCTAGAAGAGAACCTAGATTCCAAAGTTTGTTCTGGAAAATGCAAGAGGGAAAGTGTTTGCTTTTCCTTTGACTCCCACTGCCCTTACGTGAGGTCTCTTCCGCTTGGTGCCCCAGTCTCTACTGCATTCCGAGTGTGGTGCTGCCTGCCCACCCAGGCCCATGCCCTGTGTTCTTTCCTCAGCCCACTCTCTTCCTTTCTGCTCTTTGAAATTTTATCCCTCTGTCATAGACCCCTTGGATGGCTCATAATGCCATAAACTGGATTATAAACAATAGACCATGTATTGCTCACAGTTCTGGAGGATGGGGAGTCCAAGATCAACGTGCTAGCCGCTGGCAGATTGGGTGTCTGGTGAGGGCTGTTTTCTCCGGATACCCTCACATGGTGGAAAGAAACAAGGTAGCTTTCTGGGGCCTCTTTTATAAGGACACTAATCCCAGTCTTGGGGATTATCTGATCACCTCCCAAAGGCCCCACCTCATACCATCACCTTGGTGACTAGGTTTTCAACATATGCATTTTGGGAGGGGAACACAAACATTTAGACCATAACACCCTTTTTTAAGGCCTACTTTTTATTGCCATTGTTTCTTTTCTTTGTGTTCTTTCTTTTAAAAAAAATTATGCACTCAGTAAAACTTTTTGAGCCTGCTGTGTTATGCAGTCATGTCTCTCCTTGTTGGTGGTTAGAACATACAATCTGATCCTGAGCCAGAATAACTAACCATCTATGTGACCACAGGTGAACTGTTTAATCTGTCTTCATCTCATTTTCCTCAACTACAAAAGGATGAGTTTGGATTGGATGGTCTTTAATGGCTCACTTAACTTTGTTGAACTTTGTCCTAGGGTTTTTATTTCTATTGCTTATTGCATGTTATTATTATTCAATTTTATGATAAGTCTGTCTTATTTTTTCTCATGAAATGTTAAGCCCATTGAGAGCAGAGACTTTGTTACCAGCCCATCACCTAACTCAGTGACTTTCAATTGTAGTGATTGAGTGCATCCCTCATAAAACTCACTGCTACCTATTCTTAACCTATTATGAACGTCATCTTCCTGTCCCTTTCATTGCTTCCCAAAATGCCCTCAGTTTCTGATCTCTGCATAATCCAAACAGTACGTATTTCATATTGACTTTCTGTGAGTGTTGGTATTTGTATTTTATAAACAATGGTAATTCATTGTATATAACAAAGGCAAACATCAAGAAGACAGGCTGCCAAGGTGAGTCTGTCATTTGCCCTCATTTAGCAAGTACGACTTAGCCTTGTGAAGCATGATGCAAGAGAAATAAAGCTCCCCAAATCTAAATAAGACCTCAAAAGGCCACCATCTATTGCAGGCTGATATGTTTATTTCTACAGTGTTACTGCAGAGGGAACTGCCTTACCCTTTAGGCACCAAACACTGTCAGAGTTTCAGAGAGTTTTGTTTTTAATGCCATATCCTTTTTATGCCAATTAGAGATAATCTCCTTGGGCTCTTAAGTAATTTGTCTGTGTAATCTCAGGCACACTGAAGAGTCACAAATCCTTTGCTGATTGGAAGATATTGTGGAAACTCCTCAGGCGTTGTTAGAAATTAGTAGAAACTTTTAAGTCAGTGTGATGTCTTTTTCCCTCCATTCTTTATCATATAAAGAAAGCTTCCTACACACATTAATGTATAAATTGAACACACACACACACACACACACACACACACACACACACATACCATCCATAGCTGAACAATCTTAATGTACCTAGGAATTAGAAATTTTTTCCCAAGGAAACAAAATGCTTAGATTAAATACTGAGATAATTTTACTTTCTTATGGTCCTTTACTATCCCAGATATTTAGAAGGATTAACAACCCTGGAGTTTATTAGGAACTCTTTTTACTACATTAAGCAACAAACCTCAGTAGAAGGAGCAGACTGGAGTGGCTTAATTAATTCCTGATTAATTATTATAACCATTATGTTTTCTCATTCTCCCCTTATTTATTATGCTAAAACACCTGAAAATGACCCTAGCAACATTTAAGTGGTAACCTTCACATAGAGAAATACACTTTAACTTTAGCGAATGGGCAGTTTTAGCTATCTTGGAAAGGCCCTTGTGACCAGCCTTGCACACGAGGGAAAGAGAGTGCGCTCTGATCTAAATGCCCCTCATCACATGCCCCACTGCTGCTGTGGCCATGTCAAAGGCTTTGCCCTATTTCCCAGTAAACACCAGCCCCAGAACACAAATTTTTGGCAGGTTTGTTTGAATTGAGCATCTTGACTCAAAATAAGAGTTTTTTTTTTTTTTTTTTTTTTTTTTT
>NW_016107406.1:4568421-4592830 GCF_001604975.1 Cebus imitator
CAGGATGGTCTCGATCTCTTGACCTCGTGATCCGCCCGCCTCTGCCTCCCAAAGTGTTGGGATTACAGGCGTGAGCCACCGTGCCTGGCCAATAAGAATATCTTTTGCCTTTCAGCCCCAAATTAATGTATATTATCATCTAAAATCTAAGCTTTGTAGCCTGTATCAGACAGAATTCATAGATTAGGTCCCAGTTTGACCAAGTGAGCATTTCTTTGTCTTTTGCAGCATGTATTTCCCTTCATAACTCTTTTGTATGTATATACGACTAGTTTTGTACGCGTATGGATATTGTTTCTCGTTTATTCAAATTTTGCTTTGTAATTTACATTTCTTTCTACTTTTTTTTTTCTTTTTGGGGTGGAGTCTTGCTCAGTTGTCCAAACTGGAGTGCAGTGGCATGATCTTAGCTTACCACAACCTCTGCCTCCCGGGTTCAAGCAATTCTCCTGCCTCAGCCTCCCTAGTAGCTGAGACTACAGGTGCCCACCACCATGCCTGGCTAAGTTTTGTATTTCAGTAGAGACGTGATTTCACTATGTTAACCAGGTGGTCTCAAACTCCTGACCTTGTGATCTGTCCACTTTGGCCTCACAAAGTGCTGGGATTACAGGCATTCTTTAATAACCATTGATAACCTATTTTATGACACACAATCACAGTATAAATAGGCATCCAAAGACATGTAGAAACAAATGGTCAAACAATGGTTGAAACTTTTCCTTTATTTTATCTACACAAACACATGCACAGCTAAGGAAGCTGTCCAGCCATTTATGATACTTTCTTGTTTTTTGTTTTTTGGGCTTCAAAAAAGATCCTTGTTCTCATCTTGTGAAAATATGGGCTTGACTGAAGAGCTATTAGGATTACTTAGAGTTTAATAAGAAATTTATATAGCATAATAGCTTTCCAATACACTAACTGTAACTACTCTAGAAAATGGAATTATCACAGGCCATTCACAAGAGCATAAAACATAAAAATGCTTAAGAAATATTTAGAGAGTATGAGAACTTTTAGATTGTATTAAGAAAACTATAGAACTTCACTGAGAGATTTAAATAAACAGGCAGACATATTTCTATGTAGAAAAATGGAACATTTAAGTATATAAATTTATTCCAAGTATAATTGCGAATTTGCTGCAATTCCTATTAATTGGATGGGGATGTTTTTGTTGGTGTTAGGACTTGAAAACATTCTTGGTTGGCCTTAGAGATAGACTTTGAAGAGTATGCAGGATGATTTAGAGATAATGAATACAGGAAACAAATATTTTCAGATCACCATATGAAGGAATCCAAATTAACAGAAGACAAAATTCGGGTACCGGAGAGACATAAACCACTAGAAACTTCTCTAGGAGTTATGCAGTTACATTGACAGGAAGGTGGAGGTCATTGTTCTTTACCCCTACCTAATTTGCATAGGTTACTATCCTTTGCAGGAGCCACATAGCTGAAGAGATGGAAGTCATCTTCCATGTCAACTGCTGTTTACTCAGAAGGAGAACAGGTATTCAGGGGATAAGATGAGGTGTGTAGGGACTGTGTTGTGCAGGCAGGGCAGTGTGGGGAGAGTTTGTCTTTCTCCCTAATGGAAGCCCTGACCCCCTAGAGAGCTACAGGTCTGCTCCCTAAGGGCCTCGGGCCTGACTCATCCACACAGGGCTGTGTCAGCAGCAGTGACTCAAGGGACGTGTATACATATGTAAATGAGAAATAGAAACGTGTCAATAGACGCAAAAAAAATGTATATACGTTGAGGTCTTTTAACCATAACAGAATATTCGGGCAGAACTTTTTTAGATTATCAGGTCTTTAACTATTTATACCTTGTACAGACAATGCTTTGATTATTTTCAATTTCAAATGTCATTTAAAAAAATAAAAAGATCTTACCTAGGTAATCGGAAATTCAGCAACAATTAATTGCAGGGAGAAAAATGGTCTGTTCTGAAATGTTCCACTCAAGAATGCATATCACGAATATTATACTGAAAGACAAAAAAGCAAATCAATTTTTCTTTCCAAACAAACTAAATAAAAACAATTTCACTCATGAGCTGAGAAGCTAACTGCTAGCTCCTTGTGAAAAGGTAGCAGTACCAGCAGTGATGCCACTTTTGAGAACCCAGGCTCAAAACAGAAGCACTCCCAGAACTTCAGGTGTCTCCAGCCCACATGACCGCTCATAATATTTCATGTATGAATTTGCAAGACATCTGAAAGAATAAGAAATTGCATTCATTTATTTCTCTTCAGGCTCCCAGAACACCACTCAGTTTTATGTAACGCAAGAACAGTGCAGTTTGACGTGGGGGGTCACCACAGCTCCAACTGGCTGCCTCTTTGGGATCTGTAGCAGTGTTTTAGATTTCGGCTTCCTGCTTCACGTTTCTGCTTTGGTTTCCCGATGATGTTTCACCATCACACCGAATGTCCTTTCAGAGCAGAGTTCTGTTTAAACACTTTCTTTTATTAAATGTGGTGTAGTTAGCAGGGCTGGATTATATTACATAAAACTACCTTGGCAAATTAATTACTACACATCATCTTGTCATGGCAAACTTATATGTGCACACATACAAATGCAGTAAATCATTACTGTGGAGTAAATGGGTTGCTATAAAACATGTATTGCTACAGTTATAGGAGTTGTAATTACTTTGTCATCATGGACCTCATAGGTCTACCCAACAGCACCACAAATGTCTGTACAGTCAAAAAGCAGACAATCAAACAGTTGTGTTGATATATACAAAACAAAAAAATCAGGTTTGATTATTCTCCAGCCACCATCCCAAATCTATCAGGTCCCTTGCTACCATATGGAAATGATGGAGGGCTGTTGTCAGGTTCTCTTTGCATTAAGGTTTTCTGGAAGGAATGTATCTTTTTTGTTTTTTGTTTTTGAGATAATCATTTTCAAGAATTTTTAATCACCTGTCAGGTGAAGTCATGAGTTTTTATGCATGTTTTCTAGTATTCGATTTTTCATGATTTCCAGGGAACAGAGATAATCACAGAAATTTTTGCAAATTTCACACTGATAATTACTTTTTAATATATTTATAATAGCAACTAAAGCTGTACACATTTCTAATTAACACAGCTTAGTTGAAGTTACTTAACAAAATTACATAAGCCAACATTAATCGTGTACATGTTTACTTCATCTAGTACTTCCAATAGCCCAGATTTCTATAGAAATTTTCAGATGAGGAAAATGAGGCACAGTAAGATTCAGTAAGTTACCCAGGTCACACACCTAGTGAGCAATGGAGTCAGAATTCAGTCTCTGGTAGCCTGGCCCCAGAACCCTGCTCCTAACCGCTGTGCTGGGCTCCACCACTTCTCTGTTCCTCCCTGATCCTAACACCCTTCCCACTGCATTCATCATTGGCCTGAGTTTTCACTAGAGTACAAGGTCTGGAGGCAGAGCCTTGTTTTCACTGTTCACCACTGTGAATGCAGCCCCTGGGAAAAATGGTAGGCACTTAATAAATGCCAAATGAATGAGTGAATGATTAAAGCATTGTATCTCTCTTTTAAATTGTTTTCAGACTGCCCTTTACCATGAGTCTGTGCTTGAGCCATGCAAAGAGAAAGGTGGAAAAAGCAGAAGCAATGTGAGGCCTGGAGAATCAGGGCAGGGATGCTTGGAGCTCCCTGGTGTAACAATGGTGATACCAAGGTGGGGAAAGAGGCAGAGGGCACCTGCAGCCTTTTAAATGCCACAGTTACTATCATCCCTATGCTTCCAGGGACTTTAGCATGAGAGGAATTTAGAACCATAGTGCTGGTACCAGAAGGAAGAGCAACAGTGATGCACCCTCTCAGCACTGCTACCGGCCTTTCAGATTCAGTTCAGTGTTGCTGTACAAATGGCATCAAGCAGCATGATACTGAGCCATGGCTTTATCCCTGTGGTCCTTCTGAAGACTCCTGCAGTAGGGAGGTACCTTCATTGTACTTTATGGGCCTGGAAGCTTCGTTGGCATAAATTAGTGAAGAAAGATGGAAATGGTTAAGAAAAAATGGGAGATTGCAGATTCTGGTAGAATGGGCTACATTTGGGATGACATATAATACATCTCCCAGGGACTCTCAGAAAAATGTAGAAAGATGAAGATAAGGGAGAAGCTGTTTTAATAGTTCAAGACGGAGTTAGGTAAATACCATTTTTATACCCAGACTGGTGTAAAAGCTCCATTTTTACACCCAGAATGGTATGGCCTGATGATCTACAGATCACATTTGATTATGTACAGAAACAAATGACGTGGGGACAACAAACCAACCTACCAATTTATAAGGTATTCATAGAGGGGGGACATGGAATGAGGGGAAAGTTCACTAAATCAAAAATGGTTCCTGTGTAAAGCCTGAAGAGCCTTGGGTCTTGAAAACATGTGCTTGTGTTACATACCTGAGTGTGATGTGTTGGAAACACGTTAGCAGAGCAAGGGATACATAGTCTATGCGATTCACTGGCCAGTTATTTCACTGAAACAACTAGTGGCAATAAATGGAAATTTAATGGACATAACTAATGCTCTGGAGAACTCATCAAGTTTCTTGGATAAAATGTCTATATCTTTTATTAATAGTTGAAAAATGCTTCTTCCTTAATTAAAGTGAGTGGGGAAAGGGTCCATAGGAAATGAAACAGTAGTGTTGGATCATGGGTTGGGATATGAATTCCAGAGCTGGGGCAAGATTGAGGTTTCCAACTTAGGGCTTCAACTTGGGGACTTTTTAATAAAACAAGCATACCTTGCTTGGTAGACAGAGGCTGTTTGGACACTGCTTTTTGGGGAGTGGCAGCGTTCACGTTTGATAAGGGTCAAAATTTCTCTAGCTGGGCAACAGTGTTTGTGGAAGGCAGTAGTGGTTTTGTTCAACCACAAAGGGACAGAGTCAGGAAAGAAGTTAAAGACTTCAAAGGTATCGCACTTTATAGAGAAAAAGAATATTTACAAGGGCATTCTGAACCTCAAAGAAGGAGGAGACAACCTGCCCAACCTTTTTGCTCCAACCTGTCTGATATGACTTTCTACACATTTGCCATCTACATTTCTGTAGTTGGACTAGCCTTTGCAGAAAGCCTCCTTAATTACATAGTTGCACAAATACCCCTTCTTCTTAGTAAATCAGTACTGCTTTGCCTGTTCTCTTTTTCTATTCACAATGTTGGCACACTGAAGAGCTGCCTATAAACATGCTCTCTTTCTCTATTCTCCACTTCTTTTCCCTGCCAGTCCACAAAGGTCTAGGGAAGCGTCTGGGATGGCAGAACAGGTTAGAGGTGAGAGACGAGAAAAAGCGAAGTCCCAGTGTCCGCTTCTCTCCTTTGCTATCACTATCCCAGATTTAATGTCCTCAGCCAGCTCTCCATTCTCACACTCAAAAATTGAGAAGACTGCTATTCTGCTAGAAATTGGAGGATTTTCATCCCCGATTTATTCTGGGTTTGCTGCTGCCCAACAACTCAAACCTTTTGCTGTTATTGCCGGAGCCCTCCACACGTCCATACCTGGCCTTGATTTCTGTAATTATATATTAGGGACAGCTGGGTCTGAGACTGCATCTTTTTTTTCTTATAAAATGAGATAAATCTTACTCTTCTCTTTTATGTACCCTACTCAAAGGCCTCTGTGCATGGAAGAGAGCCTTACTGTTCCAATATTTTACTTACGTAGGTATCAGCACTATCACGCTTGAAAATTGCAAAGACTGCTATTCTGCTAGAAGTTAGAGGATTTTTTCCCTGCCTTAATCTGGGTTTACTGGTGCCATTGAGTTGGGGCTGGAGAGTTGTAATCCCCTCTTCACAGCAAACATGAAGGTCTGGGAGGTCACAGAAGGTTGAGAAGTTCCACATCCTTAGAAAAATTCCGGACATCCCAGAGCAGAGGAATTCTCATGCTATGTAACATAAAAAAAGTATGTTAACACATATTTTATCTGCATCGTTATAGAATACATGTTGTGGAATAAACAGACTTTTTGTGGGCTACCTGAGATACTAATTATGTAACAGCTGGGCTGTCCTAAGTTCCAAATAAATGGCTTTCTTGAGAGGACCCATCTCTAAATCAGGTGCTACATGTGATAGGCAAAATAATAGCTATACAAAGTTATGAATTATTGCACTATATATATGTGTGTGTCTGTGTGTGTATGTTTTCTTGAAACAATATAGATTTTAAAAATACTTTATTTTATTTAGATTTAAAATTATACCACAAATTTGCCTTTTTTGAAAAAAGTATTAATGGAAATACTCCAGCTAATCAAGAGTTGAACTAAAACCAGAGACAAATTTAAGGTGAAGCTATTAAAGCTTTGGCTTCAGGGCTCAGCATTTATGGGCCCATCAAAGGCTCTGAGGGTGGAAGCTGTGACTGGTATTTTTACTGTGATTGGTTAAAGCCACTGTCCTCATCTACTCATTGCCCTCCATTCCTCTCCTCATGCCCCATAACTCTAGGATGGCCCTCAAAATTTTTCTAAACAATCATTTTATACCTAATTTTGAATTCACAATTTAGTGGGTTTTTTTTTCTTAAGGAGCTCTCCTCCAAAGGTTATAAAATTCACATTCCTCAAAACCTAGATCTGCCCTGCTTAAAGTCAAAACTAGGGTTTTTGATATGAAAGGACTGATGGTGAAGATCCATGTGAGAAAGCATAGAATGGAAGCTAAAGAATTATTTGAAATATGCTGACAACATTGAACACAAATGTATACATATTTTTGAAGCATGTTTGTCACATAAAATATTTTATGTTATGCCAGGGAGCAGAATACAATCCTCTTAATAAGTTACCAATTGAGATCTGCTTTCAAAATTCTCCTTAATCCAGGCTATAGACATTCAGTCTGCAAGCTGAGCCACAACTGTACCATGATGGTGAGCAGCTTGAACAATTAGTATGTAGTTAAGATTTTTGTTTAATTTCTTGCTACTCAAAGTGTGGTTCATGAATCATCAGCATCTACATCTCCCAGGGGCTTGTTAGAAATTCAGAATCTTCCAGCCCTGGCTCCATTGAATCAGAATCTGCATTTTAATAAGATTTACATGTGTTGTTATACACAGTAAACATCACTACAAAAGTCTATTACACTTTTGATTGGCAAAGAATTTTTGGAAATTGGTTATTTCTTTGAATTTAGATACATACAGTAATCATACTGTTAGAACACAGCATAAAATTTATCCCAGAGATCTGGACCTGATACGTTTGTTCATCATATCAAATTGAATACTTTGGGAAGTCTGAATGGTTTTTTTTGGAATCCTGGTCTCCTCCCCTTTCTGCCAATGTTTCAACATGAAGAAGGAGGTCTCTTGGTGTCAGTTGCTTATGAACCTTTCCTTGCAGGTGATTGACAAACTAACCCAGTGGAAGGAGGGTGTCTGCCGCTTCTACCTGTGGCTCTCATTATTGACTGCCCATGGTTTTCATGACCTCTTTAGTTTCATGGCCTCTCTAGTGCTTTCTCTTTTGCTTTCTAAATAGACAACAGCACTTTCACAAGTTGACATTTTCAGATCACAGGGAAAGCTGTAGTTAGTTAAATGTTGGGAGCAAGTCTGATATTGGATTCATTCTGAAACACCCATCCCTGCTTCTTCAGGCTCCTCTGCCATATTGCTTATTCCTCTGTTAGGAGCACTTATTTCATTTCATTCATTTTGTCTTTTATTATATTTGCTATATGCCTGACCTTCCAACTGGATTATAAACTCCATAGAGGCAAAGATAATTCATATTCATTTTTATCCACCCCATCACATCTACATTTTGTACAAGGTCTTACATATACTGCATACTTAGTAAATTCACATGTCAGAAATTTGCTATATATACAGATCTGTGTATTGACAATCTCTCTCTTTTTAAAATTAGATTTGTTGTCATGGAGACATCAATGATTATGACTTGTAGATTAGAGATAGGAATTGAACAATAAGTCTTGGTTATTGACTAGTAGGATGCTAATGTATTTCCACAGCCCCAGTTACAGCAGATGGACTATAGCACTCTAAAATTTGATCTACTAACATTCATTAAAATCTGTGAATGAACCAGATGGTAAAGAGTTGTACTGGGGAGAGTGGGCTTAGATGTGATAGAGTCATAATTTTCTGGTAACATTTTTTCTTTTCAAATGTTATGACCTTTCAAAAAGTTTCTTTCATCCCTCATTCCACTATTTCATGTCATCCATAAAATCATGGAGAGACAGAGTAGACTCCCTGGTTTGAATTCTGGCTTGGTCACTTCTCAGTCCTGAAACTGCTCTGTGTCTCCAATTCTTTTTGCAAACTGAGGATGATAAAAATGTTTTAAAAAAATATTTAATTGAGACATAGAGCAGTGCCTGCTACATAGATGTTACAGGCGCTGTATGTTTGATGTTATTATCCTTTAATACGAAGAATAAAAATAACAAGTCCCTGGTTCAGCTTAGAAGTACAAACACCTGCATATTTTGCATACCCATTATATTTCAGTAAAAACCCGAGGGTACACACTGGCAGATAATCCCTTCCATCCAGTGAAAACTTCACCTAATGGGCTAAATGCTATTTCTCATAGATCTGAAGCTTCCCCACAGGCTATGATGTTCCAGTGTGTTATGTTTTGGGTTGCCGTTCTTGTTTTTTCAGTCCTACCATTGGCCCATGTGGTGGACAGATCCTAAGGTGACTTCCAATGAGTCTCCTCCTCCTGGTGTCCACACTTTTGTTCAATCCCCTTTCCTGAGTGTATATGTGACCCGTGACTTGCTTCTAACAAATAGAATATGGCAAAGATGGTGGAATGTCATGCCTGTGTTTACACTGTGCTATACAACCACTTCTGAGCCGATGCAGAGAGATTCTCCTGGCTGGCTTATTAAGTAAGCAGCCACACTGAGGAAGCCCACATGGTAAGGAACTATGAGCCTCCAACCTCTATGATGTGAGCGTGGCCTTCAGTCAACAGTCAGCCAAAAGCTATACACTACAACAAAATAAATTTTGCCAACAACCTGAATGAACTTGGAAACAGATTCTTCCCCCATCAAGCCTCCAGATGAGTTGCAGCTCAGTCAGCATCCTGACTGTAGCCTGTAAGAGCTTAGCAGAGCCCCACCTCAGCCAAGCTCAGACGCCTGATCGGCAAAAGCGGTGACATAATAAATGTGTGTAGCTTTAGGCCACCACGTTTGTGGTAATTTGTTACACACTCATAGAAAACTAATACAGTACAGTTACCAGCACATAAGCAGAGCTTACATAGGGCAATGGGTCCAGCAGTCTGGTATCTTCTTTGCTGTGTCTTATCAGCTATTTGTGGTGTTTGGAATCTTTTGAGGTGGGCTTGCATGAACCAGCCCAAATTATTTTTAGGCTTAATTCCACCTACAAGAAGGAGTCAGTTTGAGGTCATGTTTGAGCTACAAATATTTTTTTTTCTTTAATCATATTATTCTTTACATTCTCCTAACCTTTTAAAAAATTAATAGACTTAATTTTTTAAGAAAAATTTCAGATGTCCAGAAGAATTGAGCAGATAGTATAGAAAACTACTACAACCACCCCAGCCATACACACCTGAACACAGTTTGCCCTATTATTGACATTTTACCTTAATGTGATACATTTGTTACAACTAATGAGTTAGTATTAATATACTATTATTTGCCATTTACTAACTACAGCATAATATCATGTATCCATTATTATAGTATCATATGGAGTAGTTTTTCACCTAAAAACCTTCAATGCTCTGCCTATTCATCCCTCCCTTTCCACCCACCTCTTGTGACCACTGACTTTTTTACTGTCTCCATAGTTTTGCCTTTTCCAGAATGTCCCATGGTTGAAGCAAGGTTTATCTCTATTTTTTTTAATGGCTTAATAGCTTATTTCTTTTTGATTGCTGAATAATATTCCATTGTAAGGACACACCACAGTTTGTTTATCCATTCATTTATTGAAGGACCTCCAGTATGGGGCAGGTGCTGTAATCATTTGTATGCAGGTTTTGTATGGATGTACGTTTTCAACCTAATTGGTGAATACCTGGGAACTTGGATAGTATAGTAAGAGCTAGATTGTATGGTAAGACTGTGTTTAGTTTTCTGAGAAACTATCAAGCTTTTTTATAGGGTTGCTTTGCCATTTCGTATCACCAAAGGCAACACATGAGAGCTCCCTCTGCCCCATGGCCTCCCCAATATTGTCAGTCTTTTTTAAACTCCAAGCATTCTAATAGGTGGCTAGTGGTTTCTCATTGTTTTAATTTACAAATCCCCTAGTGACATACATGCTGAACATCTTTTTGTATGTTTATTCTCCATCTGTACATCTTCTCTGATGATATGTCTATTCAGAAATTTTTCCTGTTTTTTAATTAGTTTTTAAAAATTGTTTTAAAAGTATACAGTATTTAAAATCTTTGTATACAGTATTTTGGATAACAGTTCTTTAACAGATATATCTTTTGCTAATATTTTTTCCCAATCTGGGGTTTGTCTTTTCATTCTTTTAACAATGTCTTTGGCAGAGCAGGTTTTAAATTTTGGTTAGAAGTGATCTATTTTTCAGTGTCATGGTTGGCTTGGGATAACCTCTGAATACAGGAAGTACCTGGTTTTGAAAACTCTGGGAAAGAGACGACTAGTGTGTGGCTATCGATATTTTTCCTATTGGCTGGTCTCAGAAACCCACACTGTATTTTAAGTACATAGAAAAACAGAAGGTTTTGCTAAAACTTACAATTGAAGCTCAGCAGGATATTAAATCCCCAAATGCAAATACATAACTGATGATTAATTTTATGCCCTCTCAAGTCTTTTTTTCCTAATAATTCAGCTATGTAGGATCATATGAAGTGAAACTAGATAATTTAATTTGTGTTCTCAAAATTTGGATCACTTTGGCTTTTAAAGTAGTTATTAGAAGGGAACTAGGGAACTAAGTAATTCACTGTATAACATTTTCTTTTAGAGCAATTATTGTTTATTTGAAGATGGACTTTAGTGTTTTTTTAATTTTTTTCATAAGATACCCAGTTGCTATAGGGTCACTTGTGCAGCCCCTTTTCATACATTTAAAACTTCTTTTTATGGCAAAAAAATCATACATTTAAAACTTCTTTTTATGGCAAAAAATTCATACATTCAAAACTCCTTTTTATGGCAAAAATTCATATATTCAAAACTTCTTTTTATGACAAAAAAAAGCTCTTCACAATTTGGCTGTAACTTTCCTTCCCAAGACTATCAATTCCATTTCCACTCTCGTCGTGGATGTATGTGATAATACTCAAAATTCTCAGTTCAATTTTGGACTTTTGCATGAGCTTTCTGCTGCTTGAAAGGCCCATTCCACCCCAATTTTTGCCTCTCCTGGAAAGTGCTACTCATTCTTCAAGGCCCATTTCAATGATCACTTCAGATCAGAGGAGGCACTTTACTTCCGTATAGAACTTAACTCTATGTTTATTGAGCTTCGAGCATGATATGCTTTGGTTGCATCTCCACTTAAATCTCATCTTGATTTGTAGCTCCCGTAATTTCCACGTGTCATGGGAGGGAGCTGGTGGGAGGTAATTGAATCATGGGGACAGGTCTTTCCCATGCCGTTCTCATGATAGTAAGTCTCATGAGATCTGATGGTTTTTATAAAGGAGAGTTCCCCTGCACATGCCCTCTTGCCTGCTGCCATGTATGGTGGCTTCCCTTTCCACCATGATTATAAGTTTGCTGAGATCTCCTCAGCCCTGCAGAGCTAACTATGTGTCAATTAAACCTCTTTCCTTCATAAATTACCTAGTGTCAGGTATATCTTTATTACCAGCATGAGAACAGAGTAATACCGAGCACTTTCCATAGTAATTGTTTACTCCTTAAGACTTTCTCCTGGAGAGGAAGTTCCTGAAAGGAGGGAACATTTTTTTTCTCTACATTTTTGCCTCTACAGCATTTAGTATGATGTTTGACTCATGGTAGCTACTCACAATGGTAGCTGGAATATCACAGATAGTAGAACTCTCTCCTGCAATCACTACCTATTGCTAGGGAAGCATCTGGTTGTACTAATGACTCATGAAAACTTTATGACTGCCAGTCATAGCAGAAACAATTTTTTTTCCAATGTTTGCTGCTTTTATATACTTGAAGCAAAGAGGATAAGTTATTTTTCTCTTTCTGCTGGTTAACAGATGTTACTCAGGTTGCACATGGATACCATATTACATGCAAAGCATACCAGTTGTTTAATGTTGGATAATCTTAAAAGGCAAAAGAAGAAACTGTAAATGATGACCTTTCTCTAGGGATTGTTGTATTTCTTGGTGACATGCTGCTATGTAATAAAGAAATATATTTTCTTTGGGAGAAAGCAAGTAGGGGAGAAGATTCCTTCTTGATGAATTCTTTTATTGTTAATACATGTTCTTCTAAGCCCAACATTAACCTTGTGTTTTACTATAATATTCCGAAGAAACATGTGACTTCAGTCCTGGCTAATTCATAGTATAGAACCTGATTCCTATAGTTATTGATTTAACAGGTATTTGTTAAGTCAACTCAACAGGTATCTATTGACTCATATTGATTCATATAGTTCTTTATTGACTCAATACCCATAAATTTTAATTGAGCAATAAAAGAGAAAAATGAATAAATTAATGAATTCAGGGGAGTTTGTCCCATCCTAATCCTTTCTAAATAAATGCGACAAAATTATTTTTAGCACTTCTTTCAAGGCTTTTTAATGATGTCTGATAGGATTAGAAAAAAAGATGGTGAACAGTCTTGCATATTCAACCATGTATTGTGGGTTAACTTTCACATGTGACAATGAGGGTGAGTTAGCAAGGCCATGGTGTTTGCTGTACACATTCCTGGAGTGTGCACTGAGTTTCATATCTTATCTCTGTTCAGTCTTACAATTCTGAAAGAATCTGAAGGTTGACACATGGTTGCTACCCTCAGAGCTAACCACTTAGTCATATGGAAGATTAAATGACTTATGAAACACATAGAAAACTATTACAGGAATGAGTTGAAGGAGGGTTATGGAAAATAGTCTGATTGGCACTGTCCCAATCCTACACATTGTCCATCTGATCCAATTTCATTCTTGACTATTTATCTTCTTGTTTATTTATTCAGTCAACTGTCCATTCATTAAACAATCATGTATTGACCACTAGTATATTTCAGGTACATTGCTAGATACAAGGGTGTAACAGTAAGTAAAAACAGATGCTATTCTTGGCAGTAAATGAAAAGCTATACAAACATCTGTTAAATCACAACTCTGGCAAGAACTGCGAGGAGAGAGGCAGCAATAAAGCCAAAGATTATGGCATATTTATCTTTTAAAAAATTATTTTAAATTTTTGTTGGTGCATAGTAGGTGGATATATTTATGAAGTATATGAGATGTTGATAAAGGAATACAAGGCATAGTAACTGCATCAGGGTAAATGAATATCCATCACTTCAAGCATTTATTATTTATTTGTGTTACAGATATTTCCATTATACTCTTTTAGTTATTTTAGAATGTGTAATAAATTCTTGTTGACTGTAATTACCCTGTTACTATGAAATATTAGATCTTATTAATTCTATCTAGCTATAGTTGTGTACCCATTAACCATTCCCATTTCTCCCGAGCCACTACTCTTTCCAGCTTCTGGTAACCATCATTCTACTCTCGATCGCCAAGAGTTCAATTGTTTTAATTTTTAGCTCCCACCAATAAGTGAGAACATGGGAAGCTTTTTCTTTCTCTGCTTGGCTTACTTAATGTCGTCCAGTTCCATCCATGTTATCGTAAATAACATGATCCCATTCTTTTTATGACTGTATAGTACTCCGTTGTGTATATGTACCACATTTGCTTTATCTATTTGTTTCCTTTTTTTTTTTTTTTAATTGGAGTCTTGCTCTGTTACCAGGCTGGAGTGCAATGGAGCCATCCAAGCTCACCATAACCTCTGCCTCCCAGGTTTAAGTGGTTCTCCCGCCTCAGCCTCCCAAGTAGCTGGGACCACAGGTGCCCGTCACTACGCCTAGCTAATTTTTGTATTTTTTTTTTTTTTAGTAGAGATGGGGTTTCACCATGTTGGCCAGGATGGTCTCGATCTCCTGACCTCGTGATCTGCCAGTCTTGATCTACTGAAGTGCTGGGATTACAGGTGTGAGCCACTGCACCCAGCCCTATTTGTTTCTTGATAGATACTTAGATTGTTTCCAAATCTGGGCAATTGTGAACAGTCCTGCAATAAACTTGAGAGTGCAGGTATCCTTTTGATAAACTGATTTCCTCTCTTTTGGGTATATGCATAGCAGTGGGATTGCTGGATCATATGGTAGTTCTATTTTTGGTTTTTTGAGAAACCTGTAAACTGCTCTCCATAGTGGCTGTACTTACTAGTTTACATTCCAACCAGCAGGCATTCATTATTGCCTGTCTTTTGAATAAAAACCATTTTAACTGGAATGAGATGATATCTCATTGTAACTTTAATTTGTATTTCTCAGATAAGTGATACTGAGCACCTTTTCATCTGCCTGTTTGCCATTTGTATGTCATCTTTTGAGAAGTGTCTATTTATTATATCCTTTGCCCACTTTTAATCAGATTATTACATTATTTTCCTATTGAATTGCTTGAGCTCCTTATATATAGTAGTTATTAATCCCTTGTCAGATAAATATTTTCAAATATTTTTTGTGATTCTGTGAGTTGTCTCTTCACTTTGTTGATTGTTTGCTTTGCTATGCAAAAGTTTTTTTTAACTTGATGTGATCCCATTTGTCCATTTTTGTTTTGCTTGCCTGTGTTTAGGGGGTATTACTCAAGAACTCTTTGCTCAATCCAATGTCCTAGAGAGTTTCCCCATTGTTTTATTTTAGTAGTCTCATATTTTGAGGTCTTAGTCTAAGTCTTTAATCCATTTTGATTTGATTTTTGTATATGAGGATAGATTGGGATCTGATTTTGTTCTTCTGCAAATGGATATGCAATTTACCCAGTACCATTTATTGAAGAGACTGGCCTTGCCCCAATGTATGTTGTTGGAACTTTTGTAAAAAATGAGTTCACAGTAGATGTATGGATACGGCACATTTATCTTTGATCTTCAGTGTCCTGTATGCTGTCTCAAGCATTGTAGCTACTTAAAAGGTCTTGGAAATTGATTAGAACAAGTTTTGGATGCACTGCAGTATATTCCATCAATAAATGGAAAATTCAAGCCAGATACCACGGCTCACGAGGCAGGTGGATCATGAGATCAAGAGATCGAGACCATCCTGGCCAACATGGTGAAACCCTGTCTCTAGTAAAAATACAAAAAGTAGCTGGACATGGTGGCGCACACCTGTAGTACCAGCTACTCAGGAGACTGAGGCAGGAGAATCACTTTAACCTGAGAGGTGGAGGTTGCAGTGAGCTGAGATCATGCCACTGCACTCCAGCCTGGCAACAGAGCAAGACTGTGTCTCAAATAAATAAATAAAAGGAAAATTCCATTTGCTTTGCCTGGTACCTACCCACCATATTCTTTTAATGCTTATTGACTATCTGATTGTAAATGAATATATCCTTATTTTTTTCTTTAAGAGTCCTTAGTTATTTATGAAGACAACCTTCAAGTTTGATCAAAACCATATTTAAGTTTTCCTTGTATTGAGACTGACTGAAATCCTCATTTCTAGGGTCCTTGACCATTTCCACTTTCCACAAAACCACGACATGTTAGAGGTCGTGTGTTGTGGGAGGAGGAATGTGGATTTACAGTTTGGCAAGGATATTTGCTAACTCTGGGAACTTGGGATAATTTAGCTGCCCTATCACTTACCTTTATGAGAATCATTTGAGACTATGTTATGCAAATATAGATATAGATATATAATAATTACATTGAACATTAATCATTTTCTGAACACACAGCAATAGTGGGTTGGGGAAAGATAAACGAGAAGGTTTCAAAAAACAGAATCAGCAAAAAACTGTGTTGATCTTAATTCATTATTTTAAGTTATATTTGAAAATAGTTTACAATAAAAAAGTTCTGTAATATTTGTTGTGAAAACACTCTCCTATTTCTTCACATTTTTCCCACTTCAAAAGCAGCATCTTTCAATTCCGTCAGCTGATTATTTTTGTTTTTTCAAGCTTTCATGTTTTCAAGTAACATTCTTGAATTGGTATTTAAATTAAAAAAAAAATTCATCATTATATATTTACTTCACGTGAATTCTGTTAAATTAATTAAATAAAAAAATCCTTTCCTATTTTCTTCACCTTGCTTATGCTTCCTATTCTACTATTTTCCTAATATAGTTGTGTTTTACTTAGATCAATATGCAGAATTTGTAGATTAATGATTAAATAATTGCTATTTATAGCAGAGCTCCATAGCAAATTCTAACTTTTTTTTAATATAAAACTTTTATTATAGTTAAGAGTCATCTTGAGTTTATGTATCTTAGTTTACTATGTATTGATAAGGAATTTAACCTCAAAATTTTTGCCAATTGCCTAACTCCCATCCAGAATTCAGATTCATTAGCTATTTTCTCTTTTTTTTTCTGTTTTTTTTTTTTTTTTTTTTTTTTTTTTTTTTTTTTTTCTGTTTTTTTCCAAGATATTTCTTTTTTTTTGGTCTGTCTGGGAGCCTTTGGACCTGCTCCCATGTGAACAGGGTGCTTTGTATTGCCTGTTGCACAGCTATCATCCCAAGATATGTTCTGTTATCCTGGGAATTGAAGTCATCTCTTTTCTATGGTAAATTTTATTTTTTCCTATGTTTCATGTCAATCTAGCACGAAAATATGAGTCAATTTACATGACAGAAGTTGTTAATCTCTTGCACAAAGTTCACTGTGTGTCTAAATGACTCTGGATGACTCCTTAGAGCAGCTGTGTTGAGCCAGCATCCAGGGTGACTTTTATAGAGTGGTGCACCACATTGACATGTGTTTCTGTGGTTGTGTAAGCAGAGGATGGGAGCATAGAGCATCATGCACTCATTTTTAAGTGCTTCAGTCTAGAAGTAGCCAAATCAAATTATTGAACAAAGCAAACACATGGCCATGCCTAACTGCAGGGTGTGGAGAAATGTGCACTTTGAAAGAGAGGATAACAGAAAATACGGGGTAGTCCTATATTACTTAACTCCTCTGGCCTCACTTCAGATTCTTACTGTGTCATCTCTTTCTTAACCCTGACACACTGTAATGACCAGTTCTGTGAGTACCCTGTCCAGATCCACAAGGAAGCAGTCTCAGAGCACCTAAGGTTGGGCCTGAACCGCATGCCTCTTACTTCTGGTCTTGAGCATCATGGTCATCTGAATGGCATATACTCCTGGAACCTACTAGATGCTCATGCATGTGCTCCCTGGAAGAGCAAGATAATTAGTTCCCTGGAGAGGGGGAAAATTGACCAACAGCAAACAGGAACAAAACCACAAATGCTTCATCATTTTCCAGACAGGTATTCTGAAAATTCCCTCTTCCTCTTTCCTTGACTTTTTCCTATGGCACTCACTCTTATTCTCTGGATCATACCTTATAGCACACTACTCATCTCTGGCTATGCTTTCCGGATAACATGAGCTAAGACACCTTGTCTTCTACTTTCTTGCTTTTCTGCCTTGCTGTATCAGAGGAAAGAGCCTTCCTAAGAGAAGGTGCATGGCGGGTAAATTTTTTGTTAACTTGGTGGCTGAAAACATGTTTATTTTACTCTAACAGTTGATGAGAATTTGACTTTATGTGGGATTTAAGGTTGGAAACAAGTTTCCTTCAGAATCCTGAAGGCATTGCTTCATTACCTTCTAGCTCTTAGCTGTTGAGAAATCTAAAATCAATTTCTAACTCTCTTATGCAACTTGATTTTTATGTTTACATTTCTGAAGTTTTCTGGATCATTTCTGTCTCAATCTGAAATGTATAAATTTATGTTTTGGTGGCTCTAACATTCATTGTGCTGGGTATTTAATTCCCTTGGATCATTTTATTGCTGATTTTTGTCATTGTTTTCTCTCTGGAAGTCTTACAACTCAGGTACTAAATCTTCTAAACTTGTCCCTTAATTTGCTAATTGTTTGTGTGTCTTTTCCCTTTGCTATATAGATGGAAGGTTTCTTCAACTTTATCTTTCAACTCATCTATTGAATTTTTCCGTTATGTTATAGTTTTACATTTCTCAGAACCTTTGTTTTTTTCTTTTCAAATTTGTAAAAATATGCCCCTGTTCTTATTTAGTGTTTGCAGTATTTTCTCTGCCACCATGCTAGGTGTCAAGTGACAATGAGATATGGAGTTGTAGATGGGTTCTCAGCATCTGATATGCCTTTGTTTTCCTGACTCCTCTGTTCTCAGTATAGTGTTAACTACTACTTATGGTCTGGTGTGCTCTATTCCAGAGAGCCTCTGCATTTAACTCTTTGCAGGGTGGCAGAGAGACAGTGACCCGTTTGCTCAGAGTGAAGGAGGGGATCTGAGCCTCTGACTCTTCCTTTTCCAGACTTTCAATCCTTTGTACATTTGCCATTAGCTTCAGCTCTCCTTCCAAATGGCTTGTTTTGCCAGTTTCTGAGGTTTTGGGAAACTATTTGGTGAAAATCTGGTTAGTTTCCAGCTTTTTCTCACTCTGTCTTGGAATGCAGTTTCTAAGGTCTGCTATCATTTATCACTTGTCCATCTGCTCCCCAGCTTCCAAAGTGTTATTGCCATGATCACTGCCATCATCCCTGTTCTTGAAGGTTATAAGTTCAAAATATCTCTTTACTGTCATATTAGTTGGCTTTTAAGAGGATGTAAAAATAGAGGATTGTGTTCCATCAGACATCCTTACACAGAAGTCTTCAGATGGTCTATTTTATGAATTTATATTTGCATAATGCAGTAACACCAAACATACAGCAGGCAAATTACTTTTTGGAAGAAGCAATATCTTGAAAATTCTAGTTGATGTTTAACTCACTAGTGTAGTAACATATACTAAAATTGCCAAATATTTAGCCATTGCCATAGAATTAAAATTGGACATTTTATAAAGGTTTGTAATGAAACTATGCAAATTTCATCAGATGAAAGATTTGGGCTGGATAATTCCCTATTATGGGGAGCTGTCTTGTGCATCGAAGATGTTTGGAACTAGCATGCCAGTGGCACCCCCAAGTTGAGACAACCAGAAAAGGTCTCCAGACACTGCCAAAATTGCCCGTTTGAGACTTATTATGGTATGATATAATGCTGGAATCAGAAAACCCTGTTCTGTAAAGGGCCAGATAGTAAATATTTTTCAGCCTTGTAACATGGTCTTTGCTGTTAGACAGTCACTCAAATTAGCTCTTTTGGCTAGAAAGCAGGCATGTAGATGATAATATGTAGAAAAGAATAGGCATGAGTGTGTTTAATAAAACTTTATTTACAAAAACAGGCAGCAATTCATATTTAGCCCACAGGTTATAGCTTGCCAAACTCTGATATTGTACAAAGATTAAGGGCTTTAGGGAGAGTTGGTTTAAGCCACTTACTGGCTACATAATCTCAAGTAAACTTAATAAAAATAATAATGTCTATTGGTGGGTTTGTAGTGGGGACCAGATGGAACCTTAAATGTGAAGGTTTCTGACCTATAGTAGTATGATTCACCTTTTCTCATCCTTGACAAAAGGGTTGTAATGAAAACAGTGTTAATGCCCATCAGAAACTCCTTGTGTGGTAATTAAATATTCCTTTCTTCTTCACCAGATGGTGAGTTCTGTAAGCTAATGAATTATGGTCATCTTTGTATGCCTTTGGTGAAATCAGTGCCTGGCACAGTGTTGTTTATTAGATGTTTGGTGAAGGAACAAAGAATTCAGTGCATTCTGTTGCACTCAATGCAATTTTTATCTTATATTTATATTGGTATTGGTTCTTAGAAGAAACACATCTTTATAAGACTTTTTAAAAGAAAATCTTTGCTTCCAACACTAATAGAAGTATTTTTGCCAGACAATTTATAGATCAAATTGCTTCACAGATACTTGTAAAAAACATTTTGTACTTTGCCACAAACTCCAAAGAGCTGTAATGAAGCATTTTCTATTATCTGTATGCTATTAAAAGCACAAAAACATAATGATATAATTTTTATATTAGATAGAATATATTTTTAACACATTAAAACAAAACCATGTACTGCATATTGTTACTACATACATTTACAAAACCTGACCTTTTTTTAGGGTCCAAGAATGTACTGCAAATATTTGTAGTACCTTTTTTTCCTGATGAAATATATACAATTAAATTAATCTTAATTCTTCAGAAGGATTGATGTATTGAGAGAGATTTAATCTGCATATTATAGGCAAACTGAATGAGTCAAAAATATTAATAATAAAACTGGGCCAAGTGTTTGGAATTCTAGAACTATTGCTAGATTTCAATTCTTATGTTTTCCCTCATGTCCAATGAAGGTGTGGAATGTGAAGAATTTAGGATATTGTCAAGCCTTAAAAGAAATGAGTCACTTTACCGTGAAACAACTTTAAAGAACAGTTTTGTGGGGAGATTGCTAATTCTAGGGAGTATTAAGGGAGCTATATTCTGTCTTAAAAATGAAAGAAGAAGGTTGGGTCTTCCAAAGAAATTGTAATATCTCCAAATTCCCAAAAGTGGAAACAAGTTTTGTATTTACCACTTCTACCATTGATTTCTTGAGGTCTGCAATAAAAGAGAAGTAAGTATAAGCAACACTAGGTATAAGAAATGAACGACACCAAAGCCAAATCCACAGCAGAGCAACCACCCACTGTGCAGGGAGGATCCAGACCCAGGTTGAGGTTGTGGGTAGGCTGACAGCTGCTCTACATCAATCTTCTGAGTATCCTAAATTATTACTGGGAAAAAAAATCAGAAATGTGCTATACTTCCCTGTGATAATCTGTACAGAGACAGTGGTGTGATTGATATGGTTTGGCTCTGTGTCCTCACCCAAATCTCGTCTTGTAGCTCCCATAATTCCCATGTGTTGTGGGAGGTACCTGGTGGGAGATCATTGAATTATGGGGGTAGGTCTTTCCTGTGCTGTTCTTGTGATAGCAAATTAGGTCTCATGACATCTGATGGCTTTAAAATGGGAGTTAGAGGAAATCCAAGATGGCTGAATAGGAACAGCTCTGGAGTGCAGTTATCAGAGAGAACAACGCAGGGGATGAGTGATTGCCACACTTCCGAATGAGATTTTACTGCCCACGGACCAGGAAATTCCTCGCTGAAAAGCACCATGAGTTTCCAGCACAACTGTTTCAGCTGGTGCTGCGGATTTCTGCACAAAAACTTACACAAATCTGGGTGTCTGTTTCAACTGGCACCTGGAATGCCTGGGAGACAGAGCTGACCATTCAACTAAAAAAGGGGGGGCTGAAACAGGGAGCCAGATGATCTGGCTCAGTGGGTCCCACCCCCACAAAGACCAGCAATCTGAAATGCTCTGGATTGAGAGTTTTACAGTAAGCATAGCTGGACCCAGGATGGTGGGGAGAAGGGTGTCCACCATTACCAAAGTAGTCTGCCATTACCAAGGAAGTCCACAATTCCCGAGGCAGTCCACCATTACTGAAGGAGTCTGCCATTACTGAGGCAGACTGTCATTACTGAGACAGTTCTAACTGTACCTCTATAAACAAAACAACAAGGAAGTTTACACAGCAGCTGGGCAGAGCCTGCATCAGTTCAGCAATGCCTCTGTTGGCAGACTGTGACTAGACTACCTCCTTGCTGGGCAGGGCACCTCTTAAAAAAGGAAGCAGCATGTCAGGAACTTATAAATAAAGCCCCACCTTCCCAGGACAGAGCACCTGGAAAAAAGGCAGTTATGAGTTCCACTGCAACAGACTTAAACATACCTGCCCAGCAGCTCTCAATGGAACAAGGGAGCTCCCAGCATAGCACTTGAACTGTGATAAGGGACAGACTATCTCCTCAAGCAGCTCCCCGACACCCATATATTCAAAGAGACACCTCATAAAGGAGAACTCAGGCTGACATCTGGCAGGTACCCTTCTGGGATGAAGATAACAAAAGAAGAAACCAGCAGTAACCCTTACTGTTCTGAATCTCCCGCAGGTGATCCCCAGGCAAGCAGTATCTGGAGTGGACCTCCAGCAGTCCTGCAGCAGAGGGGTCTGTTAGAAGGAAAACTAAAAAGCAGAAAGAAATAGCTTCAACATCAACGAAAAGGATGTCCATTCAGAGACCCCATCCAAAAGTCACCAACTACAAAGATCACAGGTAGATAAATCCACAAAGATGGGAAGAAACCAGTGCAAAAAGGATGAAAACACCAAAGACCAGAATGCCTCTCCCCTTCCAAGGGGTCACAACTCCTCTCCAGCAAAGGAACAAAGCTGGATGGGGAATGAGTCTGATAGATTGACAGTTTTCAGAAAGTAGGTAATAACAAACTTCTCTGAGCTAAAAAAACATGTTCTAACCCAATGCAAAGAAACTAAGAACTTGAAAAAAGCTTTGACAAAATGCTAAGGAGAATAAACAGCTTCAAGTAGAATATAAATGACTTGATGGAGCTGAAAAACACAACACGAGAACTTTGCAAAGCATACACAAGTTTCAATAGGTGACTCGACAAATAGAAGAAAGGATATCAGAGATTGAAGATAAACTCAATGAAATAAAATGATAATGTAAGATTAGAGAAAAAAAGAGTGAAAAGAAATGAACAAATCTTCCAAGAAATATGGGATTATGTGAAAAGACCTAATCTACTTTTGATTGGTGTATCTGAATATGACAGAGAGAATGAATCTAAGCTGGAAAACACTCGTCATGATATTATCCAGAAGAACTTCCCCAACCTAGCAAAGCAAGACAACATTCAAATACAGGAAATACAGAGAACACCACAAATATATTCCTCAAGAAGAGCAATCCCAAGGCACATAATCATCAGATTCATCATGGTTGAAATGATGGAAAAAATGCTAAGGGCAGCCAGAGATAAAGGTCGGGTTACCCACAAAGGGAAGCCCATCAGACTCACAGCAGATATCTTGCCAGAAACCCTACAAGCCAGAAGAGATTGGGGGCCAATATTCAACATCCTTAAAGAAAAGAACTTTCAACCTAGAATTTCATATCCAATTTCATAAGCAAAGAAAGAATAAAATCCTTTATGAATAAGCAATTGCTGAGAGATTTTGTCAACACCAGGCCTGCCTTACAAGAGATCTTGAAAGAAGCACTAAACATGGAAAGAAACAACCAGTACTAGCCACTCCAAAAATGTACCATATGGCAAAGAGCAGCAACACAATGAAAAAACTGTGTGAACTAACTGGCAAAACAACCAGCTAGCATCAAAATGGCAGGATCAAATTCACACATAACAATATTAACCTTAAATTTAAATGGGCTAAATGCCCCAATCAAAAGACACAGACTGGCAAATTGAATAAAAAGTCAAGACCTATCGGTGTGCTGTATTCAGGAAACCCATCTCACATGCAGGGACACAGAGGCTCAAAACAAAGGGATGGAGGAAGATTTACCAAGCAAATGGAGAGCAAAAAAAAGCAGGAGTTGCAATTCTCATCTCAGATAAAATGGACTTTAAACCAACAAAGATCAAAAGAGACAAAGAAGGGCATTGCATAATGGTAAAAGGAGCAATGCAACAAGAAGAGCAAACAATCCTAAATAAATATGCACCGAATACAGGAGCACCCAGATACATAAAGCAAGTTCTTAATGACCTACAAAGAGACTTAGACTCCCATACAATAATAGTGGGAGATTTTAACTCTCTACTGTCAATATTAGAAAGACCAACAAGACAGAAAATTAACAAGGATATCTAGGACTTGAACTCATATCTGGATCAAGTGGACCTAATAGACACCTACAGAACTCTACACCCCAAATCCACAGAATATACATTCTTCTCAGCACCACATCACACCTACTCTAAAATTTATCACATAATTGGAAGTAAATAACTACTCAGTAAATGCAAAAGAATGGAAATCATAACAAACACTCTCTCAGACCACAATGCAATCAAATTAGAACTCAGGATTAAGAAACTAACTCAGAACTGCACAACTTCACGGAAACTGAACAACAGGCTCCTGAATGTCGAATGGATAAACAGTGAAATGAAGGCAGAAATAAAGATGTTCTTCAAAACAAATGATAATGAAGACGCAACATACCAGAATGACTGGGACACATTTAAAGCAGTGTCTAGAGGGAAATTTATAGCAATAAATGCCAACATGGGAAACAAGGAAAGATCTAAAATCTATACCCTGTCATCAAAATTGAAAGAGCTAAAGGAACAAGAAAAAAAAAAAAA
>NW_016107406.1:4594454-4626096 GCF_001604975.1 Cebus imitator
CTGGAGGTATCATGCTACCTTAATTCAAACTATACTACAAGGCTACAGTAATCAAAACAACCAGGTACTGGTGCCAAAACAGAGATATAGACCAATGGAAAAGAACAGAGGCCTCTGGAGCAACACCACACATCTACAACCATCTGATCTTTGACAAACCGGACAAAAACAAGCAATGGGGAAAGGATTCCCTGTTTAATAAATGGTGTTAGGAAAACTGGCTAGCAATGTGCAGAAAGCAGAATCTAGACCGCTTTATGCACCTCACACTAAAATTAACTCCAGTTGGATTAAAGACTTAAACATAAGACGTAACACCATAAAAACCCTAGAAGAAAACCTAGGCAAAACCATTCAGGACATAGGCATAGGCAAGGACTTCATGACCAAAACACCAAAAACACTGGCAACAAAAGCCAAGATAGACAAATGGGATCTAATTAAACTCCAGAGCTTCTGTACAGCAAAATAAACAATCATTAGAGTGGACCAACAACCAACAGAATGGGAAAAAAATTTTGCAATATACACATCTGACAAAGGGCCAATATCCAGAATCTACAAAGAACTAAAACAGATTTACAAGAAAAAAATAAACAAAACCTTTCAAAAGTGGGTGAAGGATATGAACAGTTACTTTTCAAAAGAAGACATATATGAGGCCAACAAACATATGAAAAAATGTTCATCATCACTGATCATTAGAGAAATGCAAATCAAAACCACATTGAAATACCATTTCACACCAGTTAGAATGGAGATCATTAAAAAAATCTCAAGACAACAGATGCTGGAGAGGATGTGGAGAAATAGGAACACTTTTACACTGTTGGTGGGAGTGTAAATTAGTTCAACCATTGTGGAAGACAGTGTGGTGATTCCTCAAGGATCTAGAAATAGAAATTCCATTTGACTCAGCAACCCCATACTGTGTATATAACCAAAGGATTATAAATTATTCCATTATAAAGACACATACACATGTATGTTCATTGCAACACTGTTTACAATAGCAAAGACCTCAAACCAACAACCTAAATGCCCATCAATGATAGACTGGACAAGGAAAATGTGTCACATATACACCATGTAATACTATGCAGCCATAAAAAGGATGAATTCGTGTCCTTTGTAGGGACATGGATGAATCTGGAAACCACCATTCTCAGAAAACTGACACAAGAACAGAAAGTCAAACACTGCATGCTCTCACTTATAGGTGGGCATTAAACAATGAGAACACATGGGCACAGGGAGGGGAACATCACACACTGGGGTCTCTTGGGGGGTTTAGGGGGATACAGTGGGGGGTGGGGAGGCTCGAAGGGATAACATTGGGAGAAATGTCAGATACAGGTGATGGGGGGGATAGAGGCAGCAAACCACATTGCCATGTATGTACCTATGCAACAATCCTGCGTGATCTGCATGTGTACCCCAGAACCTAAAGTACAATTAAAACAAAACAAAACAGGAGTTAGGCCGGGTGTGGTGACTCATGCCTGTAATACCAGCACTTTGGGAGGCTAAGGTGTGTGGATCATGAGGTCAAGAAATTGAGACCATTCTGGCCAACATGGTGAAACCCCGTCTCTACTAAAAATACAAAAATTAGCTGGGTGTGATGGCTCGCTCCTGTGATCCCAGCTAATCAGGAGGCTGAGGCATGAGAATAGCTTAAACTGGGGAGGCAGAGGTTGCAGTGAGCCGAGATCATGACACCACACTCCAACTTAGTGAGAAAGTGAGACTCTCTCTCAAAACAAACAAACAAACAAACAGACAAACAAACAAAAAACAGGAGTTCGCTTGCACAAGATCTCTCTTTGCCTGCTGCCATCTATGTAAGATGTGGCTTGCTCCTCCTTGCCTTCTGCCATGATTGTGAGGCCTCCTCAGCCATGTGGAAATGTGAGTTCTCCATTAAACCTCTTTCTTTTGTAAATTGCCCACTTAGGGTATGTCTTTATCAGCAGCATGAAAGCAGACTAATATAGTGACCCACTGAAAATTGATCTCTTTTTTTCTTCTCTCCTTCCCTCTCTCCCCACACTCTCCTTATTGCTCCCTCCCTCCCTCCCTCCCCCCCTCCCTCCCTCCCTCCCTCCCTCCCTCCCTCCCTCCCTTCCTTCCTTCCTTCCTCCCTTCCTCCCTCCCTTCTTCCTTCCTTCCTTCCTTTCCTCCCTCCCTCCCCCTTCCCTTCCTTCCTTCCTTCCTTCCTTCCTTCCTTCCTTCCCCCCTTCCTTCCCCCCTTCCCTTCCTTCCTTCATTCATTCCTTCCTTCCTTCCTTTCTTCTCTTTTTCTGTAGTGATATTCATCTGTCTTTAGAGTTTCAGTTGACAGTGTGACTTCTTTGCTAAAAACAGAAATTGTTTTCTTTCTACTGTTCCATGTAGAATGCATTGGCCTTTGTGATCTTAATATTCAGGACCATCAAGCATTTCTTACATGGTATAAGGCTTTATTATGGGAAGCAATCGTGGACTCAATGCTTCTTGTTTTGAAGTAGGAAAAGGAAAGAGTCTTGGGCATGAGATAGAACAGCAGAATCATTGATGTACTACCAAAACACCATCAGACTTCTCACCATCACTCCCAGGACCAAGGGCGCTGACTGATTAACCTTGATTGGCTCTCCAGTAATTGCCCTTGACTGAGGGAAGCTGCCTATCCCAAGGACCTGAGGACACTTCATTTACCAAATAATAATCAATGGGTTAATGAGAGAGACACCAGAATTTTTAAAAAGTACAAAGTGGACTGTACTCTGTACACCAGCACTGATAGAGGGAGATGTTAAAGAATTGTGCTCCCTGAAAGCAATGTGGATGATAGGATTTTGTAAGAATGGATGCTAGCTGAAGATGTTTAACTATCAAAAGCAAGGTGGGTACATTTATTATAATGAGGAGCAATGTTCTAAGAGAACCAGAAGCCTGACCTAAAAAGAGCTTTGTAGATGACAGATAGAACATCGTGTTCCTTGGAACAGTTTCATGGCTTGAATATGTCCCTCAAAGTTCATGAATTGGAAACTTAATTTTTAAAGCAGTGGTGTTGAGAGGTGGGACCTTGAAGGAGTGATTGGGTCAGGAGTGCTCCGCCCTCATAAATGGATTAATGCACTAATGCATATTCCCCTGCTCTTCTGCCTTCCACCATGGTATAATGTAGCAAGAAATCCCTCAGTAGAAAGATACTGGCCCCTCAACTTTGGACTTCCCAGCCTCTAAAACTGTAAGAAACAAATCTCTTAATTTTAAACATTGTCCAGTCTCAGGTATTCTATTATAGCAGCATGGAACAAACTAAGACTGGCAGGATAAAAGGTCCGTCAGCAAGAATATTGCTTGGTGTATACAAGAAAAGAAAACAAGAATGTATGATCAGTAGACAGAAATCAACTGCTCCAATAAAAAGCCGCAATCTTTTGACCAGTTCTCTAACTCAGAACCCATGGGTAAGAGGGAGATGTCAGGTCCTTATGAGGATGAACTCTGCAACATCATGGCAAATATTCTCAATAGTGATTATTCTAAGCTTCTTCAAAGGCACCTACAACCCTTTACTCAAATTATCACATATTGAAGTGATATGGTTTGGCTGCAGTCCCCACTCAAATCTCATCTTGAATTCCCATGTGAGGTAGGAAGGACCCAGTGGGAGGTAATTGAATCATGGGGGTAGGTCCTTCACCTGCCACTCTCATGATAGTAAGTCTCACTAGATCAGATGGTTATTATAAGGGGGAGTTTTCCTGCACAAGCTCTCTTTGCCTGCTGCCATCCATGTAAGGTATGACTTGCTCCTCCTTGCCTTCTGCCATAATTGTGAGGCCTCCCCAACCAAGTGGAACTGTAAGCCCAATTAAATCTCTTTATTTTGTAAATTGCCCAGTCTTGGGTATGTCTTTATCAGAGCAAATATCAAAGAATTAAAAATAAAATTTTTTAAATTTCACTTTAGATTCTGGGGTACATGTGCAGATCATGCAAGATTGTTGCATGGGTACATTCATGGCAAGGTGGTTTGTTGCCACCATCCCCCCATCACCTATACCTGACATTTCTCCCCATGTTATCCCTCCCTCACCTCCCTCCCACTATCCCTCCCATACCCCTCTGCGTGTGATGCTCCCCTCTTTGTGTCCAAGTCTTCTCATTGTTTAACATCTGCCTATGAGTGAGAACATGTGGTATTTGATTTTCTGTTCTTGTGTCAGTTTGCTGAGAATGATGGTTTCCAGGTTCATCCATGTCCCTACAAAGGACACGAACTCATCATTTTTTATGGCTGCATAGTATTCCATGTTGTATATGTGCCATATTTTCTTTGTCCAATCTATCATTGATGGGCATTTGGGTTGGTTCCAGGCCTTTGCTATTGTAAACAGTGCCATGATGAACATGTGTGTGCATGTGTCTTTATAATAGAATGATTTATAGCCATTCTAACTTGTGTTAGATGGTATCTCAGTGTGGTTTTGATTTGCATTTCTCCAATGACCACTGATGATAAGCATTTTTTTATATGTTTGTCAGCTTCAAATATGTCTTCTTTTGAAAGTGTGTTTTCATATCCTTTGCCTACTTTTGGGTGTTTTTTTTTTTTTTCTTGTAAATCTGTTTCAGTTCTTTGTAGATTCTGGGTATTAGCCCTTTGTCAGATGCGTAGATTGCAAAGAATTTTTCCCATTCTGTTGGTTGCCGGTTTGCTCTAATGATTCTTTTGCTCTACAGAAGCTCTGAAGTTTAATTAGATCCCATTTGTCTATTTTGGCTTTTGTTGTCCTCTCTTATTTCCTTGAGTGGTGGTTTGTAGTTCTCCTTGAAGAGGTCCTTTACCTCCTTTGTTATTTGTATTCCTATGTATTTTATTCTTCTAGCAATTTTGAATGGGAGTTTGCTCTTGATTTGGCTCACTGTTAGTCTGGTATTGGCATATAGGAATGCTTGTGATTTCTGCACATTGATTTTATATCCTGAGACTTTGCTGAGCTGCCTATCAGCTTAAGGAGAGTTTGGGCTGAGACAATGGGGTCTTCAAAATACACTATCATGTAGTCTGCAAACAAAGACAATTTGACTTCCTCCTTTCCTAATTCAATACACTTTCTTTCTTTTTCTTGCCTCATTGCTCTGGGTAAAACTTCCAATACTGTATTGAATAAGAGTGGAGAGAGAGGGCATCCTTGTCTAGTGCCAGATTTCAAAGGGAATGCTTCTGGTTTTTGCCCATTTAGTATGATATCGGCTGTGGGTTTGTCGTAATTATCTTCTATTATTTTGTGATAGGTTCCATCAATACCTAGTGTATTGAGAGTTTTTAGCATAAAGCGCTGTTGAATTTGTCAAAGGCCTTCTCTGTGTCTATTGAGATAATCATGTGGTTTTTCTCTTTGGTTCTCTTTGTGTGGTGGATTACATCTATGGACTTGCAAATGTTGAACAAGCCTTGCATCCCTGGGATGAAGCCTACTTAATCATGATGGATAAGCTTTTTGATGTGCTGTTGCAATTGGTTTGCCAGTATTTTATTGAAGATTTTTGCATCTATGTTCATCATGGATATTGGCCAGAAGTTTTCTTTTTCTGTTGAGTCTCTGCCGGGTTTTGGTATCAGGATGATGTTGGTCTCATAAAATGATTTGGGAAGGATTCCCTCTTTTTGTATTGTTTGGAATAGTTTCAGAATGATTGGTACCAGCTCTTCTTTGTACGTCTGGTAGAATTTGGCTGTGAACCCATCTGGACCTGGACTTATTTTGGTTGGTAGGCTGTTAATTGTTGCCTCAGCTTCAGTCCTTGTTGGTCTATTCAGGGTTTCAACTTCTTCCTTGTTTCATTTTGGTAGGGTGCAAGTGTCCATGACTTTATCCATTTCTTTCAGGTTTACCAGTTTATGTGTATACAATTGTTTGTAGTATTATCTGATGGTAGTTTATATTTCTGTGGAATCAGTGGTGATATCCCCTTTATTGTTTTTTATTGAATCTATTTGATTCTTCTCTCTTGTCTTTTTTATTAATCTGGGTAGTGGTCTATCTATTTTGTTGATCGTTTCAAAGAACCAGCTCCTGGATTTATTGATTTTGAAGGTTATTTTTTGCATCTCTATCTCTTCATTTCTGTTCTGATCTTAGTTATTTCTTGTCTTCTGCTAGCTTTTGAGGGTTTTGTTTTTTTTTTAATCTTGCTCCTCTAGCTCTTTCAATTTTGATGATAGGGTGTTGATTTTAGATCTTTACTCATTTCTCATGTGGACATTTATTGCTATAATTTTCCCTGCTTTAAATGTGTCCCAGAGAATCTGGTATATTGTGTCCTTGTTCTCATTGGTTTTGAATAACATCTTTATTTCTGCCTTCGTTTCATTGTTTATCCAGTCAACATTCAGGAGCCAGTTGTTCAGTTTCCATGAAATTGTGTGGTTTTCAGTTAGTTTCTTAATCCTGAGGTCTAATTTGATTGCACTGTGGTCTGAGACACTGTGTGATTTCTGTTTTTTTTGCATTGCTGAGGAGCGATTTACTTCCAATTATGTGGTTAATTTTAAGTAAGTGTGATGTGGTGCTGAGAGGAATGTATATTCTGTGGATGTGGAGTGGAGAGTCCTGTAGATGTATGTTAGGTCTGCTTGTTCCGGTTCTGCATTCAAGTCTTGTATATCCTTGTTGATTTTCTGTCTTGTTGATCTGTCTGATGTTGACAGTGGAGTGTTAAAGTCTCCCCCTATTATTATGCGGGAGTCTAAGTCTCTTGTAGGTCATAAAGAACTTGCTTTATGTATCTGGGTCCTCCTGCATTGGGTACATATATATTTGGGATAGTTAGCTCTTCTTGTTGTATTGATTCTTTCACCGTTATGTAGTGCCCTTCTTTGTCTCTCCTGATCTTTGTTGGTTTAAAGTCAATTTTATCAGAGACTAAAATTGCAACCCCTGCTTTTTTTTGTTCTCCATTTGCTTGGTAGATCTTCCATCCCTTTATTTTGAGTCTATGTGTGTCTTTGAGTGTGAGATGGGTTTCCTGAATAGAGTACACCAATGGGTTTTGACTTTTTATCCAGTTTGCCAGCCTGTGTCTTTTGATTGGGGCATTTAGGCCATTTACATTTAATGTTAATATTGTTATGTGTGAATTTGATGCTGCCATTTTGTTACTGGTTGTTTGTTTTGCCCGTTGGTCAGTGCAGTTTCCTCATTGTGTTGTTGGTCTTTAACTTTGGTTGTTTTTGCAGTGGCTGGTACTGGATTTTTTTTTTCTGTGTTTAGTGTGTCCCTCAGGAGCTCTTGTAGGGCAAGTCTGGTGTCAACAAAATCTCTCAGTAATTGCTTGTCTGTAAAGGATTTTATTTCTCCTTCACTTATGAAGCTTAGTTTGGCTGGATATGAGATTCTGGATTGAAAGTTCTTTTCTTTAAGGATGTTGAATATCGGTCCCCATTCTCTTCTGGCTTATAGGGTTTCTGCTGAGAGATCTGCTGTGAGTCTGATGGGCTTTCCTTTGTGGATGACCCGAACTTTCTCTCTGGCTGTCCTTAGCATTTTTTCCTTCATTTCAACCCTGGTGAATCTGATGATTATGTGCCTTGGGGTTGCTCTTCTCAAGGAGTATCTCTGTGGTGTTCTTTGTATTTCCTGTATTTGAATGTTGGCCTGCTTTGCTAGGTTGGGGAAGTTCTCCTGGATAAATTTTGAAGAGTGTTTTCCAGCTTGGATTCACTTTCCCCATCCTCTTCAGGTATACTGATCAAGCGGAGATTAGGTCTTTTCACATAATCCCATATTTCTTGGAGGCTTTGTTCAGTTCTTTTCACTCTTTTGTCTCTTTTCTTGCCTTCTCTTTTTATTTCGTTGAGTTGATCTTCGATCTCTGATATCCTTTCTTTTGCTTAATCAATTTGGCTATTGAATCTTGTGTATGCTTCATGAAGCTCTCATGCTGTGTTTTTCAGCTCCATCAAGTCATTTATGTTCTTCTCTAGGCTGGTTATTCTAGTTATCATTTCATCTAATCTTTTTTCAAGGTTCTTAGTTTCTTTGCGTTGGGTTAAAATGCATTCTTTTAGCTCAGAGAAGTTTGTTGTTATCCATCTTCTGAAGCCTGTTTCTGTCAGCTCTTCAAAATCATTTTCTGACCTGTTTGGTTGCCATGCTGGTGAGTTGTTTTGATCTCTCTGGGGAGGAGAGGCATTCTGGACTTTAATGTTTTTGTCCTTTTTGCACTGGTTTCTTCCCATCTTCTCTGAGTGCATGTCCTGTCTGTTAAAGTTGGGCTTATTTCTCCTGTATGAGGCTTTCTTTTTTTAAATGCAGGTGTCAGTGTGCCACTTGATATATTCTGTCCATTGTCTGCCTGTGGAGGTGCTGCTGGGCTGCCTCCGTCTCAGCCAGGCTGCTGTTTATTCTTCACCTGGTTTCCCTACTGGTGGGGTTAGCCCTGCCTTCCCAATGGCAGACTCTTTCCCTCTGCAGAGCCTGCTGCTTCCAGAAGGAGGATGTGTTAACTGCGAAACTCTCCCAGGAGAGGGACTCCAGTTGCTGAATCTTGTGGGGGAGAAGCCTGTCTGGTCGTATCCCCCTCCCTGCTTTCTACTCTCTTTTCTGTGGGATGGGCAGTTCCTTTTCACAAGCTTTCTTGGTATTAGTCCTAATATCTGCCCTGATCTGCGCTAACAAGGCACCGGTCTATCACCCAGATCTGTGATTCTGGGTGGTTCTCAGCAAGGAGGCATTTTCCTGGTCTGTGTGTTGCCGAAGTCTCAGAGTGATTTGCTGTATCTGATTCAGAGAACCGAGGAGGTGATGCCTTCGTGATCCTCTGTGCCTGATACACTTTTCAGGTGGGGCAGTGTCCCACCTTGCCTCAGCTGGAATGCCTTTGGGCTGCTTTCACTGCCTTTTTTGGGGGTTAATCCCACTGTTCAACCAGTCCCTTTAAAACAAAACCAGTACTTCACTCGGGGATGCGGATATCACTTTGGTTCTGTCTCACTGAGTGGTAGCTGCACTCCAGAGCAGCTTCCTTTAGGCCATCTTCCCCTGAATCCAATATCAAAATATTTTAAGGCTATTTCAACATAGGATATGAGTTGACAGGAAAGAGTGAGGACATTTGAGAACCAAACAATAAAGGGATTTTTGGCCCAGCTCTTCTGACTCACAGGTCTTCTGAGTTCATAACCAGGGAGTTCCTGAATAAATAAATGACGTGGATATACTTGGTAGTTTGAAGAACGCCAATGTTGGTTTCTTATGTTGGCTCTGATTGATTGACCAGGTAACATGAAAAGCTATCCGCTTTGAATGGGACAACCAGGACAGGGCTCTGCAGTGGTCCAGGCTGTGATCAAAGCATATGACCCAGCAGAAGCTATGGTACTAGAGGGACATGAGATGGGAAGTGGCATTTGTGATGCTTAGCTGGTTGGTCAAGGGATGGAAGGGAAATAATTGGGGATAAAGGATCTGGGGAAGACATCATTCTTTGAGGAAACCAACTCACTACTTGGTAGGAATTTCATTAGATTGGGCCCCCTCCTTCTGGAAATGGAAAATATCTATTCTGATAGGAATAGACTGATGTTTTGGGTATGGATATGTCTTTCCTGCCCACAGGGCTTTAGCCAGCGGCATTGAAAGCTTAGACAGTTTGATCCATAATATTGCATCAGACCAAGAGACCTGCTTCACAGTAAAAGGGAACGTGGCAGTAGGCACTTGGTCATGGAATCCACTGGTCCTGTTATAAACCATAAAGTCTGATGACCTGACAGAGTGAAGGAATGATCCTTTGAAGATCAAAATGAAGTACCAGATTAGAGAGGATACCTCAGGGGGAAGGTTGCCCTCCTCTAGGCTGCAGTATATCCTCAAAGTGAATGTCAACTATATGGTGCTATGCCCCAAAGATGAGAAATATTTGGTCCAGGACCATGAGGTAGTAGTAGTAGTGGCTTTGCTATCACCACATCTAGCGATTCCTTGGGGAATCTGTCGCTTCTACAGCTCTAGGCTCTGTAGGTCTTGAAATTCCTGAGTCATAGAGAAGAAGAACTTCCACTCTCTCAGTGGTTGTTCCACTCAGGACACAGTGAAGATCTCTTTACACTTTATACCTTGGCTGCCTGCAAATTACTTTGAGATACTTGTGCCAAAAGACTAGCAGGCAAGAAACAGAGTTACCATTCTAGAAGAAATAATTGACTCTGATCATCCAAAAAAGATAAGACCTGTCTTACATAATGAAGGCAAGAAGAATTCGCTTGGCACCAGATGATTCACTGGGACAAATCTTGGCACACCCTTACTCATTTTGATAGTACAGTCCTCTCTTGGTATTTTGAGGGCACTGGTTCCAGGACCCCCATGCATAGCAAAGTCTGAGGATGTTCAAACCCCTTATACAAATGGCATAGTGTTTGTATATAAGCTATACACACCTTCCCATGTGCTTTAAATCATCTCTAAGTTACTTATACAATGTAAAAGCTATGTAAATAGTTGTTATACTGTAGTTTTTATTTGCACTATTTTTATTATTGTATTTTTATGTTTTACTACAAATAGTTTGATCTGCAGTACTTTGAATCTGAGGATGCTGAACCCATGGATAAGCAGGCTGTACTTTTCTTGTATAAATGCCCTGCATCAGAAGAGTACGTTAAACAGAAGCTCAGCTCCTTTAAGGATGACAGTCTTAGCTACCCCACCAAATGAGTTACCAAGACCAGAAAAGGTACTAATCAAGGATGAGAGGAGTCTAGAATGGGCACTAAAGGAGAGAGAAGAGGAGTGTCAGTTGCAGTTTAAAAATCAGCTTCAGTGGTAGCGATGTAAATCTACCCCATTAACTTTCCTTTTGTAAGTTTTTCTAGGAAAAGAGACCAATCAGAGTCAGGGAGCAGTCATTTTCAGAGATGAACTCAGTGTAAGAGGCAAGCAGAGTGTGGAAGATTAGAAGGTAATGGATACTGTTATGCCATCCAGATCCCTCTTCAGGACCGAGGACTCATTCTCCAGCTGGCAGGAACATTAGCTACTAACAGCCATGGTTGAGTTCCTCTTCAGGAATTATCCTCCACTTGAGAGGAATTGCTTTGTTCAATGTTACATTCCTTCCATAGTGGCAGCCCACATCTGTCCACTGGTTGATGTGGGGTACAAAGTCCTGGACCTTGTCTTAGGTGGGATAATTCTGAAGGGCTCTTCCAGTTGGATAACTCCTCATAGGATTGGGTCAGGTCTCTTCTGCAACTGGATCACAGTTCAACTTTTTCGTCTGCCCAGTCCTGCTTCTCTCATCTGTTGCCAGTTTTATTCTTGAGTGTGTTTCCCAATAAATCCCCCACATGCAAATCTCAGAGTTTGTTTCCCAGGGAACACAGTCTATGATGGCTAGTGAAAGGAACTTTTACATGTATCTGGAAGAAGCCTTTGGATGTATATTTATGTTAGCTACCTCTAACCTAAGTGAGTGTGAGTGACTAATGCTGTCCAGTTATGGATGAAGGAAAAACTGTAAAATGGAATGTAGTTCCAAATAGTCAAAATGATTTGTTATCCTCAGGAAAATCCCTTCAGTTGATCATGAATAAAGATGAATAGAATTTTTAAGAATGGAAAGCCCCTCAAAAATAGAAAGTACATAGCTAGTAAAGAATATTGGATTAGAAGAGCACAAAAATATGAAGCTGCCTATGTCACCAATGCATACTTTGGCTTTGGGAATAGTTTTTGAACCCAAGAGTGAAATACAGAGGAGGGTACCACAGGGCTCTGATGGTAAATGTGCTGCCCCAAGGTACCCAGGGCTTGGTCAGCACCTGTCCCCTTCCCACAAACCCCTCGGATTTGCCTGAGAGTAAATTCCTCCTCTGTCCCTGAGCATTTGTTTGGGAAGAAGAGGAAATCCTGGCATCTGCCTCCCAGTGCTGCTCCCAGCATTAGATGCCAGATCCCTCTTCTACCTCTTTGCTGGCAGGTGGGTAGGCACACATCCAACCCTAACCAAATGGATTGCTGGCTGGGGCTCTGAAGCTTAAGTGCGGAACATGAGAAATGGGGACAGTAAGAAGTCACATCACCATCCACGAAGATGGCAGGAAGAGCAATGATACCCGTGATGACTGTCCCCAAGTGATGTTGCTTTGTCCATCTTATGTTCACCTCCCATTCCCCATGCATAGTCTGCCTTTTCCATGATTTTGATGAGATTCCAACAGCCTTCCAGTAAGTACTATGCTTTACTTAAGATGGTCATAGTTTTCATTGATTACAACTAATTATCTTGGCTTATTCAGTTACTTACCAGCCTGTCACTCTCTAAAATGGTGAGTTACAGTGAAAGAAGAAACAGACATGCTCATGCTTCTTTTACTTGCTCTCTGCTCAAACTAGAGTATCAAAATCTGTATGAGAGGAGAAAACTCAACCGTTAGATATTTGGTTAATGGTTTAATTTGTGGTAGAGAGCAGCAGATACAATTTAAGAAGGTGACATATTTATGCTATCAATGTGAACTTCCAGATTTCAAAGACTTAAAGGGAAGACACTAAAACTGTTCTGTGTGTATTGAATCTGAGGTTGAGAAGAATCTGAGGACACAGACTCATTTCAGAATCATAAGGAATGTGGATGTTTCAGAAGATGGTGCCCAATTGCTATTGAGCTTTGGGTATTGAATGCATCCCTGATGACAGCTTACTTATCATTTGTCTCTTTCTCATAAAAGAGTACAAAACATGCAAAACTGCTTTGGCTTTCTGTGTTTGTAATTGTTTGCAAGCTGTCTAAATGGTAATTTACTGTATTTTATTTTCAGTTTGGAGATGCTCCACCTTCTTTAAACAGTTTCTACATTGTTCTTTGTTTGTTATCTAATACTAGGAAATAGTGCTTGTTCTGAAGCCTACATTTCTGTCCCATTAGAGATCCCTGAAAGAGTCTATTTCCCAAGGAAGCAGGCAGGGATGGGGAGTAGGCAGAATGTGCTAAGAAACCTGCCACTGTTCCGTGATATGTTTTACCCACACAAATGGAGAATAAGAAAAGCCCTCCATCTCAGAAGCACTAGTGCAGTTCTGTCTGGATTTATTCCAAGCTCCTTGCTCCAAAGTTCTACAACTGGGAAAATCTGTTTATAGTCTTTTTTTAATACAGAGCATGTAGAGAGAGTCAGATTATTTTCAAATACAGTGGTGCCATCTGGCCACAGGGACCTTAGAGACCAACATTGTCAAAAGGTTCCTTTTCTTTTTTGGTTTCTGTATTTGGTATCCATCCTAAGTGATCTGGGAATAAGTATAGTGAATGATGATTATTAAGTCATTTCCACTGAGAAGCCAGTTTGTGTGAGTGTTAGAGTTACTGGATGGAAGGCACTTTCACCTTTCTGGATACCAAGGGCAACAACGAACTCATAGGGCCTCTATCAATCTATCTATCTATCTATCATCTATCTATCTATCTATCTATCTATCTATCTATCTATCTATCATCTATCATCTATCTATCAGGATTATTTTTAAAACTTGATATTAAGGGAATATTTCTATTTTCTTGAGTTTAGCTAACATTGTGGGATGATTAGGATCATGCCATGTCCATCACGATTCAATTTTGATATTAGATGCTCTAATTAGTTTATGTGTCTGATTTTTTTCTATCTCTAGCTAAAAAATATAGTTATATATGCAATAGCTGGAATCACAACCCCTGCAGCCTTCCACAGGAGGACAGGAATGCCTCACATATAAAGAGCTTCCAAAGTCATGATCCTCTGAGCTTTGAGAAAGAAGACTGACTCTCTAGGACGATCACTTCTAGAACCAGGGCAGAATAATTACAACTAGAGGGACTGTACTGATGAGGGGGAAAGGGAGGCAGAGAGAGAAGAGGGAGAGACAAACAGAGAGACACGCTGTTGGGGTTGAGAAGACAGAGAGAAATGAGAGAGAGAGAGACAAAGAAGGAGAAAGAGAGACACAGAGAAAGGAGAAAATGAGACAGAGACCCAAAGAGAGAGGTGGTGGGGGCAGAATTAGGCCTTCCTCTTATTCTTCATACATTTTCTTAGCTCAGCCAAGCAGGATAATCTAGGTGGTTTATCCGAATACTTTTTTACAAATGTGATTAATCTCAATTTATAAATAAGGAAGAAGCAGGCTTTCTAGAGTGATACTGCTAGGGTGGGTACTGAGCACACACACCTGCTTCCTCTTTCCAGGTAGCTTCTCAGGCTGCTGCTCAACCTGCTTGGGCACTATAAAAACCTGAAAGCTCTAACAAAAACTGTTTGAAAAATTCTGCTCCAATTAAGTAATAATATCATATGTTTGAAATCCTAATAGCTTCATTCTGTGAAAAGTTTAAACAGAGGGAACCTCCTGGGAGATCTGACTTGAGAAGAGCCAGCAATTTCTGCCTCATGGGCCCTGCTAGGCGCCCTTTCTCCTATTTCTGATTTCACTTCCACTTTGGAATTATTTCTTTGGCACTATTGCTATTATGGGCTTCTGTTAGGAAAACAAAACTTTATCTCAAATGATCACCATATTCAAATGGAGCCCATCACTGCATGTCCAATGGGTACTTTTTCACACCCAGGCAGAGATAGGGTAGAACAGTTCCACCAGCAAAGCTGAGTGTAGGTGAGACACCCTTTGTAGACTGTGATTCTGTGAGGTCAGACGTTGGACAGAGAAGTATTGATGTTGGGGAGGGGTATGAGGTATTTTCTTACCTTAAACAAGAGATACTGTCTATGGCAGCAGATTCTGCAGCTATCATGGGCCATCCTATGTAACCAAATGCCAAAAGAAGAAATGTAGACAACTTCCATTAAGAAAAAAAAAAAGATGGTAATACATGCACTAGGCTTTGACTGCATCATGATATTTTGGAGGACCAGTTGGCTGTCATTTCCAAGTGTCAAATGGAATTAAAGGACATTAGTGAATGAACTTGTCACTGATGCCTAAATAGTATAATGTGGAAAATCATGAATGAAGAAAAGCTCTGCTGTGAATGTAGGAAGTTAGATGGCATGCCATATAGTTATCAAAAATGTCAATCCACGGGTTTATTAGATTTGGGGTAGGAGAACTTCTTTCAAATCCTGTTTTAATATTCTATCTTTATTCCTTAAAAACAGTTATCAAATTTGTTTCCTGTGTCTGCCTTTATTGATTACAAATGTTCCCAAATGTTAAGACCATGGAAAATGGCAACAAACTATCAATTCCTCATGTTAACAAGCACCACATTTACTCCACAAGTTTATGAAGAATAGGAAAAGAATCACACACAGATGATTTAAATCATACAGTTTTTTATAAAGATATAGAGAAACAGGCTTTGGTTAGGGTGCAAGTTGCTTGGATTTGAATTTCATTTAAAGATGGACAGTTTTTCTACAGGGTAGGCATTTTCTCTTCCTGAAGCCAGAATAGATTCCATCCAGATGCTTCATGTTTTTGCCCTGAGAGCAAACATTACATGGGAACTGAGCTGAAGGAGCTGAACAAAGCAGGCTTATAAATTCTAAATTCGGGCGATTGCATCATTGAAGTTCTAAACATACTAAGAGTCAAATCCAGCTTTTATTTTTATTGAGCATTTGCAACCAATTCCCACTGATCAAAGACAACTTAGTCCTTGTTTTTTTCCTATTTTTGTTTTTGGCAAATAAATAGTACTCTGGAAGGATGACATGGGAATCACTCTTCTTTCCAACAGGCATACAAATCCGCTGTTGCAAGGAACAAGTGAAATGGGGAAGAGCAATGCATTTCGGGAATTCATTAAGTGGCTGAATTCATTAAGTGCTGGAAGGAGATAATTTAGATCTTTTTTGTTAACACAATAATTTGCAACTGTATAATTATCAGGGTTTGCTTTAGTCTGGGACAAAATCTGATATTTATACTTAAATGAAAATTACCTACCACTTACACTGAGAAAAATATGAGCTTCTTAGTTGTGGTTATTGGTAAGATGTGGGGTTACAGAATCTCCACTTTTCTTTTTTCTAATTAGGTTTTTTTAATAGTCTAGGGGGTGGGTTTTATCGCCTGATGTGACCCAGAGGGAGATGGTGCCTGTCTAAGGCATGCGAGTTAAGTAAAAGCCTAAGCCCGAAGCTGGAGCAAAGAAGCACAGATCTTACTCCTGGTCATCTCAGGGACTTCTTTATTTAGCTATAAAATAATGAAGACATTATCATTGTGGTGAGCCCAGGTTCAAATCTATATACTTGGGGGTCCAGAAATTATACAATTTGAGAGGCCATCTCTAAGAAAAAGAATACAAATATTATGAATTCTAAGTTGGGTATAAGGTGTTGAAATGGGCTCTTGCAATTGAAGGGCCCTGAAGCTTATATTAAAAGTAAATCCACCCAGGTGTGTGCTAATATCACTGGAAGGAAGGAAAGCTGACTCTCATAGGTTTCCCCAACAATCCATAAAAGAGCTGCTAGTTGTGCTGGCTGGTCCACCTTTGAGAGGGAGGTGGTAAGGTCTTCTGAGGAACTGGAGAGTGTGGAAGCAGATGTCTGTCTGCTGGCAAGTGAAGGCTTTTTGTAAGAATTATTAGGAGTTGTCCCAGCCTAAACCTCTGCTGATAAGGCATCCTCTGTTTTGTAAACATGATTGCTCCTAGGTGTAAGTTTCCTAGGTGGGGATGATTATGTGTTTGGAACTACTATGTTTCAGGAAGTCGTAAACTATATCATGCAACTCTCACAGAAGCCCTGGGAATGTTTTCAACTTCATTTTATAGATTTGGAAACTGACATATCAAAAGCTCAAGTGATTTGACCACCATCCAGGGTCAGTAAAGAATGGGGACCTCAGCTTGTAGCCTTGAAGTCTATGCTCTGCTCACCCAACCCTTGCAGAAGAGTTCTTAGGGGCTGCAGCCTCCAGGAGTTTGTAGGTGGCTTGAGCTCTCTGAGTGCTCTCACTGGCAAGCTGTTCACTCAAGCAAAGTGACACCCTACTTCTTGGGACAATGGTATGATTATAACATGATTATAACATGAGGACTGTGTCCTCCCTGTGGGTTGACAGCTGGTCACTGGAATGAAAACATTTTCTCTGCTTCAAGCTCAGAGAGGTCCTGACCTGAAAAGTTGTTAACAGGAAAGACTTTTGGAGCAGCAAAGCACCATGAAGGGTTACAGTACATTCTTGTAGGAGTGTATTACAGAGTATATCCTCATCCTCATGCTGTTCATGGAGTCTATTTCATAAATTCCCAAACAGCTGAGATTCCCTGGGCAATGATTATGAGTGCTGGGCCACACCAAACCTGGTGATGGGTGGGAAGGAAGTGATGTCTTGCTAGATAAGACAGAGAAAAAATTCTGACCCAGAATAGAGATTTTTTAAATTTAGAAATCCACCTTTTCTGTAGTTATTTTGCTTTTTCTTCTCTACTATCCCATTCTAGCAACACACACACACTCACCCCTTTTTACTACTTAAAGGTAGTAATAAAAAGTTAACTAGGATCCGATAGCATTTGGGTGCCTACTTTTCTTAAGAAACTGCTCAAAACTTGGAAGAGAAGATTTTGATGGTTTTAAACATAAAGAAATAATAAATGTTTGAGGTGATGGATATCTCAATTACCCTGATTTGATTATTACATATTGTATGCATGTATCAAAATATCATATGTACCCCATAAATATGTACAACTATATGGATCAATTAAGAAAAATCTTTGGGCAGGAATGGAGTCCTCTTTCTCACAGATTAATCTCTATACATTTCATATTTAGAAATACGATCTGCTCTGATGGCGACCAGCATGTATTTGTTATGCTCTGGATCCATGGTGATTGAATACATATTTCTTTCTTTTTTTTTTTTTGAAACCATTAAGAACCACAGAGGTTACCTCCCTCTAAGGCGGAGCATTTTTAAAGGCAGTTAAGTGGAGGCTTTTGAGGTGAAGGTTTATGTAAAGGAGGCAGCTCTGGCTCCTTCAAAGCCTCCCAGCCTGGTAATCAAACCAAACTCACTCCCATTTCTGTGACTGTGCTTAGGAGCTTGGAAACAATAACTGTGTTGGGGCAGGTTTGGAATACATTGAAATAAGCCTGTCAAGTGTCAGTCTATACAGGAGGCGATGGAGTATGCACTGACATCATGTAATCAAAAGGAAAAAATTACACTGTGTGTCTTGCCTGGGAAAAATGGACTGCAACTTAGCAAGCCACATTTCATGCTCCTTGAGCAGAACTGCAATTCCTTCCTCTATTTACTCATGGAGCACCTATTTAACTACATGGTGGTGGCTTACAAATAATCAAAGTGTGGGACTGTTTGGTATGTTTTAAAGATATCAGCTCTGGTGGATCAGATAAAATCCAACCCATCTCAGCAGGTACTAACTTGTTTAAGAAAACCAGCTGTCAACAGGAAAGAAACTCAGAGGGCTCACCAAGTTAATCATTCCTTTGGCAGGCCCTGAGAAATTTACTGCTTGATCTTTTGGTAAAATGCTCGGTAAATGCAGAAAGCTAGCTGCCTTCCATCAACTGGGAATCAATTATGAGGCTGATTGGGGCGTTTGCTTTTTTTCAGTTATTCAAACAGATCGAGATGCATGGAATGGTAGAAACCTTCCAGTCTTCACTAAAGGAGCACATGGTGTAGGGATACAGGTGAGAAGTTCTGAGCAGCGATGAGCGGCTGGGGAAAGCTTGGATTCTCTTCTCTCTTTAGACTGCAGGAGGTTCAGTCTCCCTCCAATTTTCTGACCTGAAAACCTTTATCTTCTCATAGCTGCCATTGAGATTTTACCTGCAGCATTACCAGGCAAAGTTACACGCATCGGTGTTACAGAAATTCATTCCCTGCCTTTGCCTTCCCTTGACCTTCCAGCCTGTCCTAGAAAAACCTTTGCTGCATTACTGTTAATTTCAGGTGTGCAATAAAAATGCCAAATACATAGTCTATGGGATAATGCTGATATTGTCTCTAAATAGGTTTTTAATTCACCTGGGAATTCACAAGGTCTTTGTTCTGGAAAACCCCAATATTATCTGCTTGTTGTTAGGTTGCCTAACAGTCAGCATTTTTCTGAAAGGAATTTTAAAAGCATACGTCTTTGGACAGTACAAAGGGATTTTTTTTTTGTACTGCAGATATATTTTATAAACTTGAGTTAATTGTGAAGTATAACACACCTACCAAAAAGTATAAGACATGCCATAGATATTAGGTAGTCCAGGAAACTTTCTGACAGGGAGATTAAGTAGACTTGTCATAAGCATACTAGCCAAAGGCTGTTTTACATTTTGCTTTTGTTAGTGGAGGTGGAGGTTGGTGGGAAGGGATGAGGGGATGTAAGTTTGACTCTGATGATGTACTCTATGAATGAAATCAGGCCCTCCTCAAGTTTGATATTTTCCCATTTGTGTAATACTTCATAAATCAGGATGGCAGGCTTCTCATCTAGGAAGACGACTAGACCCAAATCACAAGCAAACACAAGCACACAGATAGGGCACTTTTTCTCTGCACAGTACTCATGGATAAAATCGGCTTATGGAGAAGGATTTTTAGGTCAAAGAGAAGTTACAGGAAACAATGAGAAAGAAGGTGGATGTATTATGTTTCAAAAGGTTTACATTAAAAATATTAAATAGCAATGTTGAATGGAAAGCACGGATAGTGTGACATTTAAGAGCATAGACTCTGGGGTCAGGATGCTCGATTTAGAATCTAAGTTCCACCACTTTCTAGCTACATGACATTCAGAGATTGGTTTATTGTCTAAGCCTTAGACCCCGTAGCTGTCTAATGGGGATAGTAATACTCTTATCACATAAGGACAGTTACATACTGGTCATCCATTTAAAATCATAGTATAGTGGCTGGCACCTGGAAAAAACTGGACAGATGCAAGCTGCTGCTACTGTTACTGCTCCCATCACCACCACTGCTGGGCTTCTCAGAGCCTTCACTCTGCCAGCAAGTGCTGTCAGGCTGTAGCAGAGACCTGTATTGTTTAGCCTGTTAAAAATTTATTTAACCACTAATGCATTTTCTGCAGAACATCTGGTTGGAGTCAGGGTTTTTGGAATACCGTTTGGTAAATATTGTGATAGACATATCTCCAAGAGCCCCTGGCTCATATTCTTTGACATTTGATAGAGAAATCTCTCTCACTTCTGGCTACTTACTCAAATGCTATTCATTCTAATAAGTGCAACTCCAGTTCCTTTTCCAAGTGCCAACTCTGACATCCCCAGCCAGTGCTTGGCTTCACTCTCTTGATTCAGTTGGCCCATGTCACTTGCATTGTATTATCTCTTGGACTTTTTGTCTTGGTGTCCTCACTGTTTTAATGAATTTCTAGCCATACTAAACTTGTCTTCTTTGATTTTATTTTACATAGAAAGTGTTCAGTTTTATAACCCTTCATTGACAATTATTAGATCCTCTGTGCCCCCCTCAGTTTCTACTAGAGTGTAGGTTTCATCAATATTTGAAGCCTTGCTTGGATTTTGATTTCCCATTTACGTAAATCTCAAGCTCACTCATCACTTCCCACCTTTAACACTAGAGGATCTAGTGTTGCTAGCTTTTGGTCCAGATGTAGTAAGTTACCCCTCCTTCTGATGTCCTTCCTAACCCATAAAACAATTGCCTGCATTTGTATTTCCCTTTTCGTCACGTTTCTTTTCTCTGAAGTCGATATTTCATTCTGTTTCTTGGGAATATGTTTGTCTCTCCTTAAAACACTTTATTTTGTTTTTTATATTACATAGTGGGGCTTTGGTTTAACAACATTTTATTGACCATTATTTGATCTATTGCACCTAAAACTTTTGCCTGAGGGTGGAGAGCTGGTTACAAAAATAGATGTGATCCTTTGTTGAAGAGATTCAGAGCACAGGCTCTGATGTTAAGATAATCTGGCTTCTGTTCCATCATTTGTTAGCTATGTGACCTTGGGCAAGTTACTTAAACTCTCTCTCCTGAAGTTTTCCCATGTATAAAGAGAGATCACCTCATAAGGTTGCTGTTTATATTAAAGAAGACAACGGAAGTGTATCTTTTAGCAAAGTGCTTTAGTGCTTTGTACCCAATAAAGCTCATAGACATTGTCTGTAATTAAAACACATTTTCTGCTTTCTTGAATCTCGCCATCTGGAGGGAAGCAGAGGGGACTTTGTGAAGGAGAAAGGATTTGAGCAGGAAGTTGCAGATTGTATAAAGGGAAGTTTGGAAAGACTGTTTCCACTGAGGGCACTGTGGGAGATGAGGTTGGCACAATGGATAGGAGCTGAGTAATGGGCTCTTTGAATCTCAAATTATGAAATTCTGTAGGCACCAGGGAGTCACTGGACTTCTTGAAACAAAATGGTAATATGTATAGCTTTTTGTTTCAGGCTGCTAACTTTGGGAATAGTCAGGAGTAGGGATGGGAACAGTGAGACAACTGAAGCAAAGAGACCGATTAAGAGATCAAGTTCCACTGTTCTTTTGGTTTTTTGTTTGTTTGTTTCTTGTTTCTATTTCCCCTGGTTCTTTTTATATAACAGGATTTTTTCATGCAACTTCCATTGATAATCATTGATGAGACTCTCCTTGGACTTTTTAATCTTCCTCTATCAGACTAGATCTCTTTGGTTCACTTCACCCCCAGGAATGCATTCAGAAACAAAATAGATTGTATGTTGTATGTTTTATTTATAAACCTCCATTCCCTTAACTGCTGACCACTATCATGATATTGCTTCAGAGATTTTCTCAGTGCTACATGTTCTCAGTTTAGTGCCCAGTTCCAGTGGTGAGGGCTATATTCATTCTCAAAATGGAATAATAATGATAAGAGAGATTTAGATAACTGTCAGCCTCTTGATACAACAGGGGCATAACCTTGGGGAAATAAAGCTGGCTGTTCTGTTCTAGAATCTTCTGAAACAATAACCCTGTTTACACTAGGTACAGTTGTATGATACAGATTTTCAGTCCAGTGAGACTCAGAGCTGTGTCTACTGATGACCTTACAGGTGCTTGTCAGAGCCTTCCTATTAAACTCTCAGTCTGCTTAAAACAGAGCACCAATACCTCTGGGCACCTCACTTTTGAAAAACAAACTAAACCGTCAGATAAGACCATGGGGACTTGGGCTTTATCTAATTCTACACACTCTTTTTAAAATTGATTCACTTTTCTGCCAACCCAATATGTCCATGAAAGAGCCTAGCTGCTGCTACAAGAACAATTATTATTCTGCCCGAGGTAATTTGTATGGTCTCAAGGCCCTGCAAACATCCATTTATACTGAGATGGATTAGAGATAAGGCAGACATGGGCTGGCACTATGGAAGATACCCACTGTCAGACATGCCACATGGTGACAGCTGGAGAACTGCCCCATGGCCTTATGGGAAAGCACACTTCCCAGTTTCTCACAGACCAGTATGCGTGGGAACAGTCTCCATTTTGTTTGGAGACAGGTACCGTGGAAGTCCAAAGGCCTTCAAATCTGAGTTGTCCAAATTTTCAAACTGACAGACCTAAAGTCTGTAAGCAAACAGGGAAGTCCCCACGGAAATTACAGTTCAGTGTGCTGTATCTTTCCCCATAATCTAATGTCACGTTGCAATTAGATGTAATTCAAGCTCTACATAATTGCAATTCATTCAGAAGAGATTTATTTTTTGAGAGGTTCAAAATGAGAAGATGGGCATAATCCTTTACAGGTTTCATTGATGCAAAGTGGATTTAAATAAATGCACATATATACTCTTCAGTGATTCATTTACCCAAAACAAAATATACTGTTGACTTTTGTAGAAATTTACATCCTAAGATATTCTCAAACTAATATTAATCTAATTGTGGAAATATTATTTCAGTAGCCATTTTGTAATTTCTGTATAAAATTACAGTGTTTGGCCTTCTAAGACATAGTAAGTGTTTACAAGTCTGAACTAGGTGTATTTGTATTTTATAGTTACAAATTAGTTCCCAGTAATCCATGAGGTCATCTCAAGTAAATGTAATAGACCCCAGAGGTACGTCATAATATATTCCTTAGCAGGGAAATAAATATTAACATCTGAAGCCATGAGAACAGAGACATCTTTATTTTTAAAGAAAAACAGACACAAGAAATGTCAATCCTCTCATGAAAATGATTAGCAACAAAATTATATTCCATTTCTTTCCAGAGTCATTGAAGGATATCTACATGAGATAACTGGAATAACCACTCAAAACATTAAAGATAAAGGTGAATATCGTTCAATCAAAATGTTTATTTTATTAGTCAATTTGATTACTTCAGCAAAATAAAAAGCAATACTAAATGTTTGAATTCAATTCCAATTTAGTCAGAATTATCAATCACATAGACTTGTATTTTCATACACCAACCATAAAAATGAAGAATTGTGTTTTGTATCTAGGGATTCAAATATAAAAGATAAGAACAAAATTACATCAAGTTATGTTTTTGACTTTGATTTCAGTGAGTCATGCAAATCCTCCCTTGTCACAAAATGAAGAATCACAAGTAAGTTTCTCACAGGTCAATGATTTCAGAGCAGCAAATACTTATTCTTCCCAGACCGCTCAGTTCCTAAATTATTTTCAGCCTTGACATTGCTACAAAGGTCTACTTGAGTCTTTAGGGAGGGGGTTGCACCCCCTTCACCACCACCACAGTGGAAAATAAACCAAGTCAGCTGATGCAGGTTCACGTCTTCTTGAAACATTCAAAGGTCTTCTGTGGCCTTAGGGAATTTCCATTCTATTCTAGATCTGAGACTTCTGAGTGCCCAAGGAACTCATGGTGACTGGGTGAGGGCCATGGGAACCTACAGCAAAATGCTGCTGGGAAGCACCCCAGAGAAGACCCAGTGTGTGGTTTATAACAATCTGAACCTCAGGGATCTGTCCTCTACTTTTAGCATTAAAATCTGACCAAATTAGAATGTTGTTATTGGCAATAGGAACTGGTTTTTGACTATATTTTGGATTTTTGCTCCTGTCAGGAATTAGATACTGAATTGGAATTAACCTCTCCCTTGCCCATTGTCTTACTTCAGGCTGCTATAACAAATTACCGTTGATTAGGTGACTTAAACAACACATTCATTTCTCCAAGTTCTGGAGGCTGGAAGTTTGAGATCAGGGTGCCAGCATGGTTGGGCTCTTGATGAGAACCATGCCTTCCTCCTGGTTCACAGATGAGTGTCTTCTCATGGTTTCCTCACATGGTGGATATGGAAATATCTCTTGTCTGTTGCTCCTTATAAGAGAAGGCATTAATCTCATAATGATGGCTGCGTCCTCAAGGCTTAATTACCTCCCAAATTTCCTACTTCCTAATAGCATCACATTGGAGGTTAAAATTTCAACATATAAATTTTAGAGGGACACAAACATTCAGTCTGACACCCCAATCCAAGGGCGATATTTATGAGTTAATAATTGCAATATGTCTTTAATTAGTTTAGAAACACAGGGTTGACCATGTAATTCTTCTTCAGGCTTTCAATATTTCTTGGCTTGGTAGTTAATACACTTCCAGATCTAGCCCCATCATGCATGCTTACTATCTCCTTTCGCTTTTTTCAACATACTCCGTATCATAGCCATATCAGGTTATTTGCTGATTCTAACCATGGCATCAATTTGTGCCTTTGCTTTCACTAATTCCTCTGCCCTCTGCCATTATCCAGCTTGTGACTGATGACCTTCAGTATCTTTCACAAATGTTAGCCATGCCATACACGTGTTCTCAATTCCCTCGAAAGGATTTAATGGTATCCCTAAAGTTTGTTTCTCTAGCACTTTATACTTTTTTTATTACAGTACTTAGCACATTATATAACTAGTGGGAGAGTACAGCTTCCTGGTTCCTGAGCTAAATCTTGTATTATTTGAGGTCTGACAGCCTATCCATGGGTAGGAGGAGACCTAGCATCTGAGGGGGCAGGGATTTTAATGATTCCTCCATGTTTATGATGAGTCATGAGATAATAACCACAGTTGAGTCATAGAGGAAGACTGGAGCTAGTGGCTAACATATCTTCTATGAATCAAGAGAGTGGTCAGGAGATTTGTAAATACCCACAACTGATAGTGGACAAGGGTGGTATCTGCATGATGTGAGCCTCAAGAAAGCAGTGGTTTTGGCAGGATGCAGGGGGAAGTGCTGGACTATGAGTGGTAAGAAGAGGCAGGGAGGATGCCCTGACGTGTGTGCAAATTCAAAACCTCTCTGTGCACAGTCTTCAAAGCCATCTTCAGAAGACAAATGAGCTTTAGCTGAAGCAAGAAGTGAGCATAATGGAAGGGTTTGAGAGAGAGGGTAAAGGATAGTGAGTAGGTCAGACTAATTGTACAAAGCAGGAGGAAGATAGATCTGGGACTTGGATTTTTAATGACAGGCAAGAAGATAGTGGTGTGAGGCCTAATATATTGGTCTTGATGGTCTCTGCTGTGTGACTGGTCAACTGAACCAAGCACCAGCATTCTCAAATACTTTTCTCTTTGATATGGTAGCTCACAGGACTAAAACTCTCTGTGGTTTTGTTGGGGGGGTTGTTATTGGCTCATGCGGATGAGGATTTAAACGGGTCTTTGTCTCTTGGGAGTGTACAAATGTAGCAGATAGGTTGACCTCACTAGACTTCTGTTTTCCTTACATGTAATATAAGAAAATTAGATTTAAGAATCTCAGAGATTGATTCTAGATATTATCACATGAAAGTTCTGTTTAGCTTTTCAGTAAGTTTAGGCAATTCTGATTCCTTCAGTTATTTTACCAATTAGGAAAGTTACTTCCTAAAGACTAAAAGGAGAATATAATTTCACAATTTCATGCAAGAAAAATTAGCTAAGCTTCTACTCTGTGTCCCACATTGAGGGATTATTAAAGAAATGAATACATTTTGTGCTCTCCAAGATGTTTTAAACTATTGGGAGAAGTGATAAATCCTAAAAATAAATGGCATCTGTTGAAGTAATTTACACGCCCACCCTCAACTACTCACTGCTGAGATCAATGCCCTTTGAAATTCACCATTTTTATTAGATCCTCAGTTTCCTATAAGGCATATCTTTGTCTCCAGTACTTGAATATTCCGGTGCTAGGTTCAGTTTTAAAGTAATCTGGTATGTTTAAAGATAATACCAAAGACAGTGCCAGAAATGGAGCTGGTAACATATGTATATTACCTCCCTCTTCTTTTTTATTTTCACCTGTTTTTCTCTGAGAAACTTCAGGGGCAAGAGGTGAGAAGATTTTTCTTGGTTCCTGCTCATAGGAAAGCGAAAACATCCACCTAGCTGTGGGTCGACTAATCCTAAGAATTGTTGCTTAGGAGACCAGCCATCTTTTTCGTATATGAAGTCATAGCAGAGAAACTGGAAACAGGGACTGGAGACTTTTGTTTTTAAGTTTGGCTCAGAATTTAAGTTTGTGTAACCTACAAAATTGTATTTCTTGTCATCGGTCTTTCTCCTTGGGAAACTGAGAGGCTTGGACTAGGAGGTCTAAATTCCCTTCAGGTTTAAACATCTGTGATTCTAAAACTCCACATTTGAAGTGCTATGTAGGAAGCTGGCTGAGTATTAGGTGTTTGAAGGACTTTCTGTTCTGAGGACTACTAATATATTGAATCATTCTATTCAAATTAAAAATTGTATTTTTAAAGATAATTTTTTTTTTGCTCTTATATTTTTTAAACAGGTTTTGCTTCTGTTCCCAGACACAGGTGTTTAGAAATGAAGAGAGGTGAGAAAGGGAACAAGACACAGAATTTGACAATACCAATAATTCGTGTGTAAGGCTGTTTTGTTGAAAGCACATCCCGGAGGCCCTGGAAACATGAGGAGGGAAGTTTTACGTGTGTTTCAGACCTGGCAGCAGACGAATTCACAACAGGCTGGCTGCAAAGAGGTATGTGCCAGCATTGGTTATCTTGGAGTGTCTTGTCCTAAGAGTGCTCTTGATCACTGCTGGTCTGCCATCTTCCACAGGCCACCAATCGGTCATCTCGGATTAGGAAAACACTGCCAGTGAATGAGATTGTCTAGTTTGGCCACAAAAAAAGAGATTGTCTAGTTTGGCCACAAAAAAAGAGGCTGTGCCACAATTTGGCAAATTCTAATGAATGGTTGCTGATATGGTTTGGCTGTGTCCCCACTTAAATCTCATGTTGAATTGTAGCTTCCATGATTCCCATGTGTTATGGGAGGGACCCGGTGGGAGGTAATTGAATCATGTGGGTGCTTTCCGCCATAGCATTCTCCTGATAGTGAATTAGTGTCATGAGATCTGATGGTTTTATAAGGGGGTTTCTTTTTCACTTTGCTTTCATTCTTTCTGGCCCATGGCCACGTAAGATGTGCCTTTTGCCTGCCGCCATGATTGTGAGGCCTCCCCTGCCACATGTAACTGTGATTCCATTAAACCTCTTTCCTTTATAAATTACCCAGTCTCAGTATGCCTTTATTAGCAGCATAAGAACGGATTGATACAGTTGCTTTGAGCTATTTATTTTGTATTTGAGCTATTTATTTTGTATATAAAAACAGTTTCAGCTGTTTTTATAGCTGTTTGAACCATATCTGCATGACTTTATGGAAGTTATTTAACTGTCCAGAGCTCCTGTGTCTTTATCAAGTGCATTTCATGGACTTCTGGGTTGTGTTGAGAGTTTGATGAGATAATGTTTGTAAGAACATATTTTACACTGTTAAACATAATGTACATGTTGGTTATTACAGCCAGTTGGACAAGTAATGGTTAAGAAGTTATTTTTCTTTCCCAATTTCTCAGAAACAATCAGATTTTTTTGTCATCACTGTCTTGTGAAGTATAATTTGTTACATCTACTTCTAGTAAACGTGCCAATTTGGTAGCTTTGGATCAGATTGACCAAATTTTCCGTAAATCCATTCTGAGCAGGACTCTGTTATTGTTGGAACTGCAGATCATTAATTGATGTTTGCAGCTGCCAAGACTTTACCACAATTGAAGAAATAGCTATGGAAGTCAGACTCACACCTGAATTTCTTTTCATTTATTCATTTAAATTTGATGCTTGAAGTATTTACTTTACTCATTATGCTGCCTAATTTGCCTAAAATAAATTGGGAATCGGTCAGTACTCAAATCCTGGGGTAATCGGAGTTTTTGGTGTCAGCAGTAGCATTAACAGCTATTCCATCATAAGTGCCTGCAACTCTGTGTGTGTGTGTGTGTGCGTGTGTGTGTGTGTGTGTGTGCGTGTGTGTACAAGAAAGAAAGTTCCTTTTGTCTGAAAATTACAAGTAATATTGGAGGGATATTTTTAGTCCATCTATAAATGGACATAAAATGATGCTGTCTAAAAGAGATAAAAGGCTGTTTGTTTTCACATGTCAATATTACCTGAAGAAAAAAGGCTGGAGAATAAATTGGATGAATATATTTCAATTTATCACGACAGAAATATGTATAGTATCTTTCCAAACTAATATATGATTTTGGTGCAACAATCATAGGAAACAAGTGAGCATTTGGATATAATCCTTAGACAAATAATGTTATGATTTAGACATTTGAATTGACTCCTTTAAAGGCAAGTAAAAGAACACACATATGACAGAGGGCAGATTGGATTGGATTGGATTGATAGTCTGCAATGGTGTCTTGCTTACTTAGAGTCTGCACCGTGTTTTGCAGAAAAGGAGGGATTTGGGCAAGTAGAACCTTCATTTACTCAACAGAGTTGTAAATGAAACTTGAAAACGGAGTTGTTCAAATTCAAGGTTTTGGTGGCTAGGGATGTCTTCTCTGCTTTAGAGTACTGACTGAAGAAGGGATTCCTGCACACTAGGAGTTAGTAGGCAAAGGAGACCCATTTGCTTTCTGCCTGTTCTATATTTTGGGACCTGGGTCTGTATTGACAGCTTCTCCTGCCTCACCCAGTCAGTCACCAGTGGAGATGATGGATAAGCAGGGAAATTGCAGGAGGGTTGGTCCTGTGCCATGAGGCTTGTCACAGTGGACAGGAAGCAGAGGAGTGGGGCTGTACGGAGTGGTGACCTTAAACACCAGTGAGGTGGCTCAGCAGCAGACAGGCCGACACAGTAAAATCAGCTGCTTTTCCCTTGGGGAGGAACGAGCAAGGATTGAGAGCATAAGGCTGGACGGAGGCTCAGGCCAATGAAGATTGTGGGAAAGAGGAGTTTTTTTCCCCAGCCAGGGCCCGGATGGCACGTTCTGGAGGATATAGAAGTGCTGGGACGTGGGCCTGCCTTAAAGCAATACACCTGTAAGAACAAATACTGCATATTGTCTTTTTGCACAGAATGAAGGGAAAACATTCACGTAGATTTCAAAAGAGAACATCCAAGAAAAGTGTCTTTTTAGTTCATTCTCCTTAAGAGAAATTGGAGGCTATTCTGGGTGGACAAGGCTGGCATTTTGGAGATAATATAAATCTGTTATCCTGAGGTCTGTTCTCCATTTTGACTTTTTTTTTTTTTTTTGGTTTGATAACAAGAACAATAATTTCTGTGACAAAATCAGTACATTTTTTTTCTATAGTTAGATGCAACATTTGAAATGAGGATTGATCTAGAGGCCAAAATGTTTGACCTCTTTTTTCCATAGGCCATAAGCATGGCCTGCAGCAGCCAGACCAAGACACTGCCCTTGCCCAGATGCCACCTTCAGTTATTTGGTCCAACAAGTGAATGCCAGAAATTGCTGGCCTGCTTATTAGAAATGGAATGGCCACCTTTACTGGAGGTCTTAAGTGATGCCCAAACTTAGATTGCACAACTATTATTTGTAATAATATTTTAAAACTAGCAATGACTGTGGCTCTTTAAGGAGAATATCCACAAGATTGACTGAATCCTTTAGATTTTCCAAATATCTGGCTCTTATTAATATTGGGTGTCATGTAATTAAACAGAAGTGTCCTGAGCTACTTCCTGAAGGGATCTGTCACTGAGAGTTATACTGAAATTGCCAGATAGTGGATTGTTCCTGCCACGTGGGGGGAGTGTTTTAAGATCAGACAAAACAGAGAGAAACTCTTCATGGCATAGGGATTCACACTCTTCCCTGTCACGTGCTTCCAGCCCAGCTTTCCCCTCTCTGCAGAAAATGCTGAAGCCCTAGACTTCCATGACAAAAACCCTGAGATGATTTGACACAGTGCTGCAGCCTCACACACCTGTAATGAGCAGGGCATACTGAAGGCCATTAAAGGGCTCTACAGAAACCCTCCGGGGAGGAATCATTTTAAAAATGTTGGTAGGAGACATTGCGACATCAACATAGTAGACTTCCCAAAAGGAAAAGCAGCCAGGACACAAGGCAAAACACAGAGTCTCTGCAAGGCAGACAGAACTGGAAAAGATCCACTACAATTAGTGAGGAGGGACTGGAGATTCATCCCCACATCCACTGTATTCTCCTTAAGCAATCATGTAAAATGCCATTTACCTCCTATTGGGTGTAGGTTTTATTGCCATTATCAACAAAATCCTGTGATGTCTTCATTATGACCAACTTAAAGAACCATGTCCAGTGTTAGTATAAAGAATACTTGCCCCAAGATCCCATCTTTTAGAGCCAAGAGCTTTGTGCATGGGGTTAGTAAAGCCAGATACACAGCCCGTCTCTGTTTTAACGAGGTTTCCAGAAATGTGGACAGAGCGGAGGTCAGCAAACTATGACCCATGAGGCAAATCTATCTTTAACCAAGTTTTATTGTAACATCGCTGTAGCTGTCCTCATTTGTTTACATATTGTCTATAGCTGCCTTTTCACTACAATGGCAGAGTTGAGAGGTTGCCACAGAGACCTTATGACTCACAAAGCTGAAAATATTTCCATTTGGTCCTTTATGGAAAAAGTTTGCTTTTCTGTAAAGAAAAGCATAGACTAAGTGGAATATCACTAAATTATCACAAAGCAGGAGCCAGGCACCTACAACTAGAACCATAGACATTGATCTATTCATTCTTTTTGTTCATTTCCAAACAATCATTGAGCACCTACTATGTGCCAGGTACTATTTGGGGATGATTATGTGAGCAAAAATTAGATGGGAATGTCTATTTTGATGGAACTTACTATCTAGTGCAGGAGAGACAAACGCTAAATAAAAACAACAGTAATAAATACGTTAATTATATTATATTATTGAAAGTAACAAGTGCTATAGAAAAATTAGAGCAGGGATGCCTTCCCACTAGGTGGGAAGCCCTTGGAAGGGGTTGCATTTTGTGAGAGTCAAAGGAAACCTCTTTGAGGAGGTGGCATCTGAATGAAGATGAGAAGGGTAAAGGATTGAGTTCCCTGGGCCTGGAAGAAGGATGTTTCAGGCCAGAGAACAGCAAGCAGGAAGGTCTTTGGCAACCTCTACAAGATCCCACCTTAGCCACCAGCTCAGCAGCACAGGTTGGTTTTCAAGCTGAATGAAAATAATCTCAGTTTTTCCCCTCCTTGATATGGCTTGGCCATGTCTCCACCCAAATCCTTCTTTGAATTGTGATAATCCTCATGTGTCAAGGATGGGGCCAGCTGGAGATCATTGAATCATGTGAGCGGTTTCCCCATACTGTCCTCATGGTAGTGAATAAGTCTCACT
>NW_016107406.1:4627766-4629846 GCF_001604975.1 Cebus imitator
AAAAAAAAAACTAACTGGCATCTAAATACAGAAAGAGAGATGTAATAAGTTCAATGTGAGGGACATTTTAAAATAAAACAAGAATGTAATCTTATAGTTTTATTCAAGGGTGACTAACCATATTCATTTGCCTGAGAACTGGATTTCCCAAGATGCAGAAATTTCAGTCCTCAAACTGAGAAACTCTCGGCAAATTGGGATGAGTTGGTCATCTTACCTTTCTCCTAATTCTTTCCAGATGATGCCTCCCCCTGCTTTTTCTAAAACCTAGAATGGTTGACTACCTTCCAATTCTTTTATTATTATTATTATTATACTTTAAGTTCTGGGGTACATGTATAGAATGAGCAGGTTTGTTACATAGGTATACACGTGCCATGGTGGTTTGCTGCACCCATCAACCTGTCCTCTATAGTAGGAATTTCTCCTAATGCCATTCCTCACCTAGTCCCCTACCCACTGACAGGCTCTGGTGTACGATGTTCCCCCTCTCTGTGTCCATGTGATCTCATTGTTCAACTTCTACTTTTGAGTGAGAACATGCAGTGTTTGGTTTTCTGTTCCTGTGTTAGTTTGCTGAGAATGATGGTTTCCAGCTTCATCCATGCCCCTGCAATGGACATGAACTCATCCTTTTCTTATGGCTGCATAGTATTCCATGGTATATATGTGCCACATTTTCTTTATCCAGTCTGTCATTGATGGGCATTTGGGTTAGTTCCAAATCTTTGCTATTGTGAACAGTGCTGCAATAAACACACATATGGATGTGTTTTTATAGTAGAATGATTTATAATCCTTTGGATATATACCCAGTAATGGGATTGCTGGGTCAATAAACTAGATATGATGGAACATATCTGAAAATAATAAGAACTGTTTATGACAAACCCACAGCCAATATGATACTGAAAGGCAAAAGCTGGAAGCATTCCCTTTGAAAACGAGCACTAGACAAGGATGCCCTCTCTCACCACTCCTATTCAACATAGTATTGGGAGTTCTGGCCAGGGCAATCAGGCAAGAGAAGGAAATAAACCTCTTCAAATAGGAAGAGAGGAGGTCAAATTGTCTCTGTTTGCAGATGACGTGATTATATATTTAGAAAAACCCATTGTTTCAGCCCAAAATCTCCTTAAGCTGATAAGCAAATTTAGCAAAGTCTCACAATACAAAATCGATGTGCTAAAATCACAAGCATTCCCATACACCAATAATAGACAAATAGCCAAATCATGAGTGAACTCCTATTCATAATTGCTACAAAGAGAATAAAATTCCTAGGAATACAACTTGTAAGGGATATGAAGGACCTCTTCAAGAAGAAGTACAAACCACTGCTCAAAGAAATAATGGAGGGCATAAACAAATGGGAAAACATTCCATGCTCATTGATAGGAAGAATCAATATCATGAAAATGGCTATACTGCCCAAAGTAATTTATAAATTCAATGCTATCCCCATCAAGCTACCACTGACTTTCTTCACAGAATTAGAAAAAAAACTACTTTAAACTTTATATGGAACCAAAAAAGAGCCCATATAGCCAAGACAATCCTAAGCAAAAAGAACAAAGTTGGAGGCATCATGCTACCTGACGTCAAACTACACTATAAGGCCACAGTAACCAAAACAGCATGGTACTGGTCCCAAAACAGATATATAAACCAATAGAACAGAACAGAGGCCTCAGAAATAATGCCACACATCTACAATCATCTGATCTTTGACAAACCTGGAAAAAATAAGCAATGGGGAAATGGTTCCCTATTTAATAAATGGTGTTCGGAAAAGTGGCAGGCCATATGCGGGAAACTGAAACTGGTCACCTTTCTTATACCTTATACAAAAATTAACTTAAGATGGATTAAAGACTTAAATGTAAGACCTAAAACCATGAAAACCCTGGAAGAAAACCTAGGCAATACCATCCAGGACATAGGCATGGGCAAAGACTTCATGATTAAAATACTAAAAGCAATGGCAACAAAAGCCAAAATTGACAAAAAGGATCTAATTAAAGAGCTTCTGATCTTTAGGTTTTTTTTTTTTTTTTTTTTTTTTTTTTTTTTTTTTTTT